>NC_042965.1:46494561-46587061 GCF_901001165.1 Salmo trutta
CCTGGGTCTGTCCTGTCTGTGACAAGAAGGCCCCCTACGAGAGCCTGATCATCGACGGGTTGGTACCTCTCTCTATAATAATTATTATAATAATACCTGGGTCTGTCCTGTCTGTGACAAGAAGGCCCCCTACGAGAGCCTGATCATCGACGGGTTGGTACCTCTCTCTATAATAATTATTATAATAATACCTGGGTCTGTCCTGTCTGTGACAAGAAGGCCCCCTACGAGAGCCTGATCATCGACGGGTTGGTACCTCTCTCTATAATAATTATTATAATAATACCTGGGTCTGTCCTGTCTGTGACAAGAAGGCCCCCTACGAGAGCCTGATCATCGACGGGTTGGTACCTCTCTCTATAATAATTATTATAATAATACCTGGGTCTGTCCTGTCTGTGACAAGAAGGCCCCCTATGAGAGCCTGATCATCGACGGGTTGGTACCTCTCTCTATAATAATTATTATAATAATACCTGGGTCTGTCCTGTCTGTGACAAGAAGGCCCCCTACGAGAGCCTGATCATCGACGGGTTGGTACCTCTCTCTATAATAATTATTATAATAATACCTGGGTCTGTCCTGTCTGTGACAAGAAGGCCCCCTATGAGAGCCTGATCATCGACGGGTTGGTACCTCTCTATAAAACAATGAACAAAAATAGAAACACAACATGTAAAGTAGTGATGCACCGATATGCCATTTTTGGCCGATACTAATATCCGATATTAAACATTTTGCATTCTAGTACAGTTAAATAGTTAACACACACACATGGACGCAGAGGTCTAAGGCACTGCATCTCCGTGCAAGAGGCGTCACTACAGTCCCTGGTTCGATTCCAGGCTGTATCACATCCGGCCGTGATTGGGAGTCCCATAGGGCGGCTCACAATTGGCCCAGTGTCGTCCAGGTTTGGCAGGGGTAGGCCGTCATTGTAAATAAGAATTTGTTCTTAACTGACTTGACTAGTTAAATAAAGGTTACACACACACCACACTGACCAAAAATATTTTTTGTTGGCATTTACGTTTGTCCCCATTACCAGTAAAACATAATCAAAACATATTTCTTTCACTTACTTGCTGTGCTGTTTCATTGTTCATTTGTTCAGTCGTTTCATTCTCAACCAGGATTTCTATGGAACGCCGTTTGGGTCTTTGTGTGTCAAAAAATATACTATTTAACACAATTTGACGTGTCAATTAAGCTTGTTGACCAAAAGGGACCTGAATATGACTGCACGTTACAAAATAATTTAACACGTTCTTTAATTTTTGACGTAGTTATTACACATTGATTACAATACCACTCATATTTCATATGTCACAATGATTCATCGATACGTCTGCTATGATGCTGTCAAAGTTGTCTCACGCACCTACAGTGCTGGTCATTAAAAAAAGCTAGCTAGCTCATGGATGCAAACAATGTTTTTCCCCAAAAACACAGCAAAATTACAATCTGTTTCAGTAGCTATATTTAGCTAGCTAACTATATAGCTAGGTGTCGTCTAAAATAACTCTAATTTATAAGACAGTTCTTATTTGATTAATGGAGGACCCATCTATGTGAAGCTAGCCACAATAAGGATTAGCCACAACAGTGGACTTTGCGGTTAGCCTTCAAAATAAAAGTATGGCATAATTCTATGATTTGTATTCACTGTCAGTGACATACTTTTATTTTGAAGGCAAACTGCAAATTCTACCATTGTGCCTAATCCTTATTGTGGCTAGCTTCACAACACATAACCCTGTCCTGTCGAGCATCACTAGCCAGATGAAGCTAGCTAGCTGGCTGCTTATAACGTTAGCTTTGGCAACAAGGTTAAGTAGCTGGCTAGCTATTTATTTTTATGAACTGAAGTTCAATTTCAATAGACGAACAACAAGTGGCAACCTAGCTAAAACTTACTCACAAGGATTCCTAAATCATTGCTAAGAATAATGAAAATGACTGCAGTTTTTACTGGTTGTTGTTTTCAGGCTGGTTGTATTGGTGCTAGCTAGGTTACCAAGCTAAAGCTAGCTACCCCAGAAGTTGCGGTAGAAAAAATGATGCTTTATTACCAACGCGGTATTGAAAACACATCGTTCGTTGCCGGTGTTTGCTTGTTTGCAAACTTTTTTGTACAGCTTTGACACTGTTTCTTTTTTTGACACGCAAAGACCCAAACTGCGTTCCATAGTATGTATTAATGTATGTATGTATGTATGTATGTATGTATGTATGTATGTATGTATGTATGTATGTATGTATGTATGTATGTATGTATGTCGTGAAGCTAATAGCAGTGACGCTATTACTGTGTAACTCCGGTAGGGCAACATCTGAAAAATAGCGCATTTGTTAGTGTGTACCGGTGCTCGACCAGTCAGCGAAAGCCGACATCAGCCACGACAGAGAACGATTGACTGTCAAGGGCAATGAATCCCATTATCTTGGCTTTAATGGATTTCGCTTTTTGAGTTGTCTCGCTGAAATGTTCTTACCCTTTCAAATGACTGCTGGACTTGATCCACACAGCAGACATTGTGGGCTAGGTTAGGAACTCTGTGTTGCACGTGTAGCGTAAAATTTTACGTGGTGTCATTACGTTATGTACCTACGTTATATAGGTACGCACATCAGTTTTGACATCGGTTTTGCACATCACCGTTAAACTAGACATGTTTAGTTGGCATGTTTAGCTAATATCGTCCGATTCCGATATGTTTACCGATGTATCGTGCATCCCTAATGTAAAGTGTTGGTCCCATGTGTCATGAGCGGAAATAAAATGCACAAAAAGCTTATTTCTTCCAAATTTTGTGCACAAATTTGTTTACATACCTGTTAGTGAGCATTTATTCTTTGCCAAGATCATCCATCCACCTGACAGGTGTGGCATCTCAATAAGCTGAATAAACAGCATGATCAGTTTTGTCAGACAACAGTATGTCGCAGATGTCTCAAGTTGAGGGAGCATCAATTGGCATGCTGACTGCAGGAATGTCCTCCAGAGCTGTTGCCAGAGAATTGAATGTTCATTTCTCTACCATCAGCAGCCTCCAACGTTGTTTTAGAGAATTTGGCAGTACGTCCATCCAGCCTCACAACCGCAAACCAGGTGTAACCACACCAGCCCAGGACCTCTACATCTGGCTTCTTCACCTGCGGGAGATCGTCTGAGACCAGCCACCCAGACAGCTGATGAAACTGTGGGTTTTGCACAACTGAAGAATTTCTGCACAAACTGTCAGAAACTGTCTCAGGGAAGCTCATCTGGCGTGCTTGTCGTCCTCACCAGGGTCTTGACCTGACTGCAGTTCGGCGTTGTAACCGACTTCAGTGGGCGAATGCTCACCTTCGATGGCCACTGGCACGCTGGAGAAGTGTGCACTTCACAGATGAATCCCGTTTTCAACTGTACTGGGAAGATGGCAGTACGTCCAACCGGCCTCACAACCACAGACCACGTGTTTGGCGTCATGTGGGCGAGCGGTTTGCTGATGTCAACGTTGTGAACAGAGGGCCCCATGGTGGCGGTGGGGTTATGGTATGGACAGGCATAAGCTACAGACAAGAAACACAATTGCTTTTTTATAGATGGTAATTTGAATGCACAGAGATACCGTGACAATATCCTGAGACCCATTGTGGTCATTCATCCACCTCCATCACCTCATGTTCCAGCATGATAATGCACAGCCCCGTGTTGCAAGGATCTGTACACAATTCCTGGAAGCTGAAAATGTCCCAGTTCTTCCATGGCCTGCATACTCACCAGACATGTCACCCATTGATCATGTTTGGGATGCTCTGGATCGACGTTTACAATAGCGTGTTCCAGTTCCCGCCAATATCCAGCAACTTCACACATTCGTTGAAGAGGTGTGGGACAACATTCCACAAGGTATAATAATAATGATGAAGATGACGATGATGATGACAACGATGATAATAACCATAATAATGATGATAATGACAATAGTATTGATGATGACGATGATATTAACACCAGGATATATCCTGTCTGTGATAAGGCTTCCTATGAGAGCCTCGTCATCGATGGGTTGGTACCTCTATTATTATTATTAGTAGTAGTAAAATAAGGAACCGTAGTAGTAGTAGAAGAAGAAGAAGAAGTCCGGTTATTGCAGTGGCAATGATTCTGTAAATATGTTGGAGTGTATTAGCTGAGGTAGAATAGAGACCTGAATGGTATTAATAGATATTATAACTGTTAGTGTATTAGCTGAGGTTGAATATAATGAATAGATATTATAACTGTTAGTGTATTAGCTGAGGTAGAATAGAGACCAGAATGGTATTAATAGATATTATAACTGTTAGTGTATTAGCTGAGGTAGAATAGAGACCAGAATGGTATTAATAGATATTATAACTGTTAGTGTATTAACTGAGGTAGAATAGAGACCTGAATGGTATTAATAGATATTATAACTGTTAGTGTATTAGCTGAGGTAGAATAGAGACCAGAATGGTATTAATAGATATTATAACTGTTAGTGTATTAGCTGAGGTAGAATAGAGACCAGAATGGTATTAATAGATATTATAACTGTTAGTGTATTAACTGAGGTAGAATAGAGACCTGAATGGTATTAATAGATATTATAACTGTTAGTGTATTAGCTGAGGTTGAATAGCATAGCTATTATGTCAGGTTGTTGGAACATGTCTGTTAGTGTATTAGCTGTCTGTCTCTCTGTCTGACAGGTTATTCATGGAGATTCTGAACGACTGCTCTGATGTGGATGAGATCAAGTTCCAGGAGGACGGGACCTGGTGCCCCATGAGACCAAAGAAAGAGGCCCTCAGTGTGTCCTCAACCTGTATCCCAAAAATAGAACGTAAGTCCTCCTATAGACATCAACCGTCTCTGCTATAAATACTGTATCTATAGGTATACCTACTGACTGATCCGTTACTCGATACTCATCTCTCCTCCCCCCAGCGCGTCTATGTGCCGTGGTCCCCTCCCACAGCGAGCTCAGCTCAACCAATAAGAAGGCAGACGTGATCGACCTGACCCTGGAGAGCTCGTCATCATCGTCGGAGGAGGAAGAGGAGCCTGATCCGCCACTGAAGAAGAGATGCCTCTACATGTCCAAGACAGAGGAGGTGCACACCAAGGGGTGAGATCAAATCAAATTTGATTTGTCGCATGCGCCGAATACAACAGGTGTAGGTAGACCTTATCGTGAAATGCTGACTTACAAGCCCTTAAACAACAATGCAGTTCAAGAAATAGAGTTAAGAAAATATTTACTAAATAAAGTAAAGTAATAAATATAATAATAATAATAATAACTGATCTTAACTAGTCGCTACTAGGGCTGTAGTGGTCATGACATTCTGTCAGCCGGTAACTGTCATGCAAATAACTGCCGGTCTCCCGGTAATTGACCGTTAATTAACAAACACTTTTAGCATCTCCGGGCTTCCACTCATACAAGCCAGGACCTTTAGAAAGTAGACAAATCCATTTAATATACACTAGTGATGCACCGATATTACATTTTTGGCCCGATACCGATGTCCGATATTTCAAATTTGAGCGGCCTTTTAAACATTCTAGTACATTTAAATAGTTAACAAACACACATGGACGCATCGGTCTAAGGCACTGCATCTCAGTGCAAGAGGCATCACTACAGTCCCTGGTTCGAATCCAGGCTGTATCACCTCCGGCTGTGATTGGGAATCCCATAGGGCGATGCACAATTGGCCCAGCGTCGTCCAGGGTAGGCCGTCATTGTAAATAAGAATTTGTTCTTAACTGACTTGCCTAGTTAAATAAAGGTTACACACACACCACACTGACCAAAAATATATTTTATTGGCATTTACGTTTGTCCCCATTACCAGTAAAACATAATCAAATCCGATTTTCTTTCACTTACTTGCTGTGCTGTTTCATTGTTCATTTGTTCAGTCGTTTCATTCTCAACCAGGATTTCTATGGACTATGGAACAAATGGAAGATATTGTGCTTTATTACCAACGCGGTATTGTAAACATCCTCCGTGGCTGGTGTTTGCAGACTGGTGTATCTTTTTAGACTATCTTTTTTGACGCGCAATGATGTTTGGTACTATATTTATTAAAGATCAAATTGAATCTCTTTTTAAATTAAAATAGCAAATTTGGGTGTAATCAATTAGCTTAATTTCTCAAGAGATCAAAATGATATTCCATCAAAATAATAATTTCAGGAAAGCTAATCTTATCTGTGTCTAACTATAAAAAAACGATTTCAGCATTTTTCCTGTTCTTTATGAAGGGGAACTAGTCTGTTTCTTCTGTATGTCAAATACAAGCAAGGGGTCATCTTCACTTGACTAGTTTTTTAAACTGAGACTCAGCGATAAAGATCCACAAGCAGCAGTGTAAATAACATTACGACGTAGAGCCCATGTCAGAGGCTGAACTTGTGAACGCCCGCAGGCGGCATCTGCCAAACTCTGCTGCAATGTGATAGCTGTGTGACTACAGCGTCGTCGACTCCTATAAATATTCAACTCTTGCTCTGTGCTTATTTGTTGTTGACGACGTTTACTTTGTTGTATTACGCTGAATCTACCCTGTGTTTCTAACCCTCAGACTGTTGACGTATCAGCCATCGACGGTGCGCCTCCCAAACGTCCAGGCCCTGGACACGCCATACCTGATGTCTTCACTCGCTGACTATACTGTCCCATTCCACCACTCCACCCTGTCCACCATCCCTACAGACATGCAGAGTAAGTCATCCTGTCCACCATCCCTATAGACATGTAGAGTAAGTCATCCTGTCCACCATCCCTACATGTAGAGTAAGTCATCCTGTCCTCCATCCCTATAGACATGTAGAGTAAGTCATCCTGTCCACCATCCCTATAGACATGTAGAGTAAGTCATCCTGTCCTCCATCCCTATAGACATGTAGAGTAAGTCATCCTGTCCACCATCCCTACATGTAGAGTAAGTCATCCTGTCCACCATCCCTATAGACATGTAGAGTAAGTCATCCTGTCCACCATCCCTACATGTAGAGTAAGTCATCCTGTCCTCCATCCCTATAGACATGTAGAGTAAGTCATCCTGTCCACCATCCCTATAGACATGTAGAGTAAGTCATCCTGTCCTCCATCCCTACATGTAGAGTAAGTCATCCTGTCCACCATCCCTACATGTAGAGTAAGTCATCCTGTCCACCATCCCTACATGTAGAGTAAGTCATCCTGTCCACCATCCCTACATGTAGAGTAAGTCATCCTGTCCTCCATCCCTATAGACATGTAGAGTAAGTCATCCTGTCCTCCATCCCTATAGACATGTAGAGTAAGTCATCCTGTCCTCCATCCCTACATGTAGAGTAAGTCATCCTGTCCTCCATCCCTACATGTAGAGTAAGTCATCCTGTCCACCATCCCTACATGTAGAGTAAGTCATCCTGTCCACCATCCCTACATGTAGAGTAAGTCATCCTGTCCACCATCCCTACATGTAGAGTAAGTCATCCTGTCCACCATCCCTATAGACATGTAGAGTAAGTCATCCTGTCCACCATCCCTATAGACATGTAGAGTAAGTCATCCTGTCCTCCATCCCTACATGTAGAGTAAGTCATCCTGTCCTCCATCCCTATAGACATGTAGAGTAAGTCATCCTGTCCACCATCCCTATAGACATGTAGAGTAAGTCATCCTGTCCTCCATCCCTATAGACATGCAGAGTAAGTCATCCTGTCCTCCATCCCTATAGACATGCAGAGTAAGTCATCCTGTCCACCATCCCTACATGTAGAGTAAGTCATCCTGTCCTCCATCCCTACATGTAGAGTAAGTCATCCTGTCCTCCATCCCTATAGACATGTAGAGTAAGTCATCCTGTCCTCCATCCCTATAGACATGTAGAGTAAGTCATCCTGTCCTCCATCCCTATAGACATGTAGAGTAAGTCATCCTGTCCTCCATCCCTATAGACATGTAGAGTAAGTCATCCTGTCCTCCATCCCTATAGACATGTAGAGTAAGTCATCCTGTCCTCCATCCCTATAGACATGTAGAGTAAGTCATCCTGTCCACCATCCCTATAGACATGTAGAGTAAGTCATCCTGTCCTCCATCCCTATAGACATGCAGAGTAAGTCATCCTGTCCTCCATCCCTATAGACATGTAGAGTAAGTCATCCTGTCCTCCATCCCTATAGACATGTAGAGTAAGTCATCCTGTCCTCCATCCCTATAGACATGTAGAGTAAGTCATCCTGTCCTCCATCCCTATAGACATGTAGAGTAAGTCATCCTGTCCTCCATCCCTATAGACATGCAGAGTAAGTCATCCTGTCCACCATCCCTATAGACATGTAGAGTAAGTCATCCTGTCCTCCATCCCTATAGACATGTAGAGTAAGTCATCCTGTCCTCCATCCCTATAGACATGTAGAGTAAGTCATCCTGTCCTCCATCCCTATAGACATGTAGAGTAAGTCATCCTGTCCACCATCCCTATAGACATGTAGAGTAAGTCATCCTGTCCTCCATCCCTATAGACATGTAGAGTAAGTCATCCTGTCCTCCATCCCTATAGACATGTAGAGTAAGTCATCCTGTCCTCCATCCCTATAGACATGTAGAGTAAGTCATCCTGTCCTCCATCCCTACATGTAGAGTAAGTCATCCTGTCCTCCATCCCTATAGACATGCAGAGTAAGTCATCCTGTCCTCCATCCCTACATGTAGAGTAAGTCATCCTGTCCACCATCCCTATAGACATGCAGAGTAAGTCATCCTGTCCACCATCCCTATAGACATGTAGAGTAAGTCATCCTGTCTTCCATCCCTACATGTAGAGTAAGTCATCCTGTCCTCCATCCCTATAGACATGTAGAGTAAGTCATCCTGTCCACCATCCCTATAGACATGCAGAGTAAGTCATCCTGTCCACCATCCCTACATGTAGAGTAAGTCATCCTGTCTTCCATCCCTACATGTAGAGTAAGTCATCCTGTCCTCCATCCCTATAGACATGTAGAGTAAGTCATCCTGTCCACCATCCCTATAGACATGCAGAGTAAGTCATCCTGTCCACCATCCCTACATGTAGAGTAAGTCATCCTGTCCACCATCCCTACATGTAGAGTAAGTCATCCTGTCCACCATCCCTACATGTAGAGTAAGTCATCCTGTCCACCATCCCTATAGACATGTAGAGTAAGTCATCCTGTCCACCATCCCTATAGACATGTAGAGTAAGTCATCCTGTCCTCCATCCCTACATGTAGAGTAAGTCATCCTGTCCTCCATCCCTATAGACATGTAGAGTAAGTCATCCTGTCCACCATCCCTATAGACATGTAGAGTAAGTCATCCTTTCCTCCATCCCTATAGACATGCAGAGTAAGTCATCCTGTCCACCATCCCTACATGTAGAGTAAGTCATCCTGTCCTTCATCCCTACATGTAGAGTAAGTCATCCTGTCCTCCATCCCTATAGACATGTAGAGTAAGTCATCCTGTCCACCATCCCTATAGACATGTAGAGTAAGTCATCCTGTCCTCCATCCCTATAGACATGTAGAGTAAGTCATCCTGTCCTCCATCCCTATAGACATGTAGAGTAAGTCATCCTGTCCTCCATCCCTATAGACATGTAGAGTAAGTCATCCTGTCCTCCATCCCTATAGACATGTAGAGTAAGTCATCCTGTCCTCCATCCCTATAGACATGTAGAGTAAGTCATCCTGTCCTCCATCCCTATAGACATGTAGAGTAAGTCATCCTGTCCACCATCCCTATAGACATGTAGAGTAAGTCATCCTGTCCACCATCCCTATAGACATGTAGAGTAAGTCATCCTGTCCACCATCCCTATAGACATGTAGAGTAAGTCATCCTGTCCTCCATCCCTACATGTAGAGTAAGTCATCCTGTCCTCCATCCCTATAGACATGTAGAGTAAGTCATCCTGTCCTCCATCCCTATAGACATGTAGAGTAAGTCATCCTGTCCACCATCCCTATAGACATGTAGAGTAAGTCATCCTGTCCTCCATCCCTACATGTAGAGTAAGTCATCCTGTCCTCCATCCCTACATGTAGAGTAAGTCATCCTGTCCTCCATCCCTACATGTAGAGTAAGTCATCCTGTCCTCCATCCCTACATGTAGAGTAAGTCATCCTGTCCACCATCCCTATAGACATGCAGAGTAAGTCATCCTGTCCTCCATCCCTATAGACATGTAGAGTAAGTCATCCTGTCCTCCATCCCTATAGACATGTAGAGTAAGTCATCCTGTCCTCCATCCCTATAGACATGTAGAGTAAGTCATCCTGTCCTCCATCCCTACATGTAGAGTAAGTCATCCTGTCCACCATCCCTACATGTAGAGTAAGTCATCCTGTCCTCCATCCCTATAGACATGTAGAGTAAGTCATCCTGTCCTCCATCCCTACATGTAGAGTAAGTCATCCTGTCCTCCATCCCTATAGACATGTAGAGTAAGTCATCCTGTCCTCCATCCCTACATGTAGAGTAAGTCATCCTGTCCACCATCCCTACATGTAGAGTAAGTCATCCTGTCCTCCATCCCTATAGACATGTAGAGTAAGTCATCCTGTCCTCCATCCCTATAGACATGTAGAGTAAGTCATCCTGTCCTCCATCTGTTTTTGCAGAACTTTGCATCCCTAGTTGTAGCTTTGATCTGCTTGTCCTGCCAATCAAACAATGACATGTTTTGTCTAAATGTCTGGTGAGAACCATGTCTGTGACGTAGCTGTGAGTCCAGAGGAGCAGCGTGAAACCATCTTTCCCCCTCCCTCCATCTCACCCAGGTCTGGATCTGTTCTCGCTGATCCAAGGAGACCCGCAGCATTACAGAGCTCCCATGTTCTTGGATAACCTGACCAGCAGCCTGCAGGGCGCCACCACCAGCGCCGGCCTGGTGTCCTCTTCTAGCCAATACGAGCCCAGCTCCCACCACACCACCACCTCTTCATCCTCCCATGAGACTGGGGTTATCACTGGAGGAGGAGGAGGGTCTAACATCATCTCAGACATCATCTCATTGGACTGAGCTTCTGGTTCCCTGAGAGCTCATTGGACTGATCTTCTGGTTCCCTGAGAGCTCATTGGACTGAGCTTCTGGTTCCCTGAGAGCTCATTGGACTGATCTTCTGGTCCCTGAGAGCTCATTGGACTGATCTTCTGGTCCCTGAGAGCTCATTGGACTGATCTTCTGGTCCCTGAGAGCTCATTGGACTGATCTTCTGGTCCTTGAGAGCTCATTGGACTAAGCCTCCTATTAGACACATGTGCTTGTATGAAATGACGTTTACAGTTTGGATCCCAAAATGTGGTGATTTAAAAACAAATGAAGATAGTTGTGGAAGACATTTTTAAACGATAGATTTTAAACGTTTTCATGCTTTTTCTCCGACGACGGGGGTTTCAGAACTGTTCCATGAAGGACTCCGGTAGGTTACACATGACCTTCCTCGAGGTAAGGTGGCTTTCAAGGAGAGGAGGAAACTCTGCCATTCACCTACAAACGAATTTACATCTCCTTGACCACTCATCGGTTTCCGGGTCACAGAGGAGAGAGGATGGATTCCCCACCCCCAAAAAAATAGTAAAAAGCCTATTTTGACTGAGTTGGCCCCCCACACACATTCTGACCTGTGGAAGAGAAGGGGATTTTACCCAGTCTGTTCTTCACATGATGTGGAAGTTTTTTTATTTTTTATTGGATGAGTTGACATGGAAGCATTCCGCAGGAAGTGGGACAATGCGGGGGGGGGGCTTCCCCTTCAGTCACAGCAATAATACAGAATTTTACAGATCGACTGACTCTGTACACGGTTGAAAGTGTATCTAAAACATGGCTCCATTAGAAATTAGATATTTGGGGGGGGGGGAATCCATGAATTGGAGGTACCATTTTGTTTTTTTGTACAAATTATCAAAAATGATACAAACTAGAGCGTTGAGTGTTTATAAAATGGCATATTTCTCAGCATTTTGAAAATCTGTTTTGTATTTGAGTTTGACCTTGTTGTGTGTGTGTACCGTCTAATTCTTTTCGCCGTCTTGGCCGCCTTTTGTTCTGTGTGTAAAATTGTATACGAGTTAATGTCCTCAAATGTTTTCCGTCCCACGAGTCCCAACTTTTTAACATTTTAAGTTTGTTGGTTTTGAAGGTTAAGTAGGATATTTTAACACCATTACATAGCTACATGTTCACAGAACCAAATGTAATGCGAAGTTGTCAATTGAGCCTTTGTTGAACGTTGCAAAAAGCAATCAGGGCCTGAAATAGTGTATTTTTATTTAATGTACAAAACTCTATAGATAAATTAGCTAAGGCAATTAGTGCTGCTGTTTTTAAAGTGTAGAATGATTATGTTGGCCCACAACCTTGTATGAGTTGTTTAGGGAAAGGGGACCTACCCACTAAAACGGTAGGATTTACATTAGATTAAGTTAGGTTCATGTTTTAAAATGGAACCCAAAGTATTTTCCAAACTTAAATTTAAGGGAATAGATATTTAATATTTTATTGTAGTTCAAGGATGCTCCTCTTGTTTCTCTATGGGTAAAGGATGCTCCTCTTGTTTCGCTGTGGGTAAAGGATGCTCCTCTTGTTTCTCTATGGGTAAAGGATGCTCCTCTTGTTTCTCTATGGGTAAAGGATGCTCCTCTTGTTTCTCTATGGGTAAAGGATGCTCCTCTTGTTTCGCTGTGGGTAAAGGATGCTCTTATTTCGCTATGGGTAAAGGATGCCCCTCTTGTTTCTCTATGGGTAAAGGATGCTCCTCTTGTTTCGCTATGGGTAAAGGATGCTCTTGTTTCTCTATGGGTAAAGGATGCTCCTCTTGTTTCTCTATGGGTAAAGGATGCTCCTCTTGTTTCGCTATGGGTAAAGGATGCTCCTCTTGTTTCTCTATGGGTAAAGGATGCTCCTCTTGTTTCGCTGTGGGTAAAGGATGCTCTTATTTCGCTATGCCATCGTGATGCAAACAGACAAACAACAAGGTGCTCATTTTTTATTTGCTGTCAGAATCTCAGACTTAAAACAATAAAGCGGCATCTTTTTTAATACCTGTATTAGTCAACTTTCCCCCCTCATACCTTTTTTAAGTTATAATACAGTGCATTGTTGTTATTGTGGTTTGGTTATGTTTTTATTTAATTTTTTTTACATTTCCACATTAGGGTGCTATGATCATTAAATTGCACTAGGAAGCAGCAGTCCAATCACAGTTGATCACAGTTTATCCAGGAAGTTGTCCAGGGCAGGGATGCCTTCTTTGAGGCCTTTGCGTTTGCGGGTGTCTGCCACTACTTGCCATGGCCGACTGGTCTCGTCGAAGGGGTCCCCGGGCAGGATCTGCCAGTGGTCGAACACACACTGGGGGAAGGCCTGGCCACCTGTGTTGGACCTCAGGTCCGCTGTGAAACCTAACAACATCGGGAAATAAAAAAACATATTCATGAACAACCAGAGGTCTGTGTTGTTTTGTCATGCTTATCTGTAACTAGTTGGTTGACTCCCTATTTCCTGTTACGCACCTATCCTGACTGAATACAATGTTTTACATTCAAGTGTGATCGTTACTTCTTAAAGAGCTAATCCTTTATGAAAAGGCTGTGACGATACCAGTAGAGTGATATTTTTTTCCATGGAAAACTCTGCTGTATGTAAAATATTTTGTGATAGCTTGGAAAATAAATACATGTGACTGGATGACAGCGTAATGGCTGTTTCCAACGTTGGGGCTGTTTTCATAAAGAAGTTAATCCGCTTTGTGTTTTTTTGTTTCCTTGCCACGATACTGTAATGAAACAGGCAGGGAGCAGGTCTCGAACCCTCGACCTTCTAGCCCGGAGTCCGGCGCGCTATCGACTGTGCCGCAAAAGCATGTTCGAACGGCAGACTCGATATCCACGCTAATAAACCCAGGGTTGTTACACTACTAACAAGTATTGTGTTATTGTCCTGGCCCTACTAAATTAGTCTTTTTAGTTATAGAATAGAAAACGTTTTAGAAAAGCTACGTTTGAATGGGTTATTTTTTAAATGTTTTCTTTCCATTCAGCTTTATGGTGAAATGGGTTGCTGGAAGATGTGATGAACTCACCAAATGATTCGTTGATTGGACTATCCTTTTAAAAATGGTCTGTTTACATTCAGTGTTGAAATGTTTCGTTTGGAAAGCGTGACGAACTCACCAAATGATTCATTGACTGGAAGGAAAGCCTTTACGATAAAGATGGGTGTTCCAGCGACCTGGGACTCCTCAAATACCATGCCTCTTTTTCTGTTCAGCACACCGTAGATCCCTCCAACAACGTGCTCCGGACACTGCAGGAAGAACGTTTAGGTGAGTTGAAATACACCGAACAAAAATATAAAACACAACAATTTCTAAGATTTTACTGAGTTACAGTTCAAATAAGGAAACCAGTCAATTGAAATAAATAAAAATAATGAAATAAATGAAATTCATTTGTCTCTAATCTATGGATTTCACATGACTGGGAATACAGATGTGACGGCTCAAGCACTGCCTTAGATCGCTCTGCCACTCGGGAGTCCTAAAGAATGCACCTGTAAAAGCCTATTTCACACCATAGCCTATTGAATTTGATTTCGGCACAAACGAAAATGTCACCGATTTCCCCATGAATCGATTCAGCATTATCTCTATGAAGAGTTTGGCGTGCGACATGCACAGTTACAAGGCTGCTGTAACGGGCGTCGTAAAGATTGGACCAAGGTGCAGCGGGAACGTGTATACTCATCATCTTTAATTGGTTAAAAGAAGGAAAAACAAACAAATCACGTAAACAAAACACAACGAACGACACTAAACAGTCCTGTCAGACACAAAACAGGAGACAACTACCCACAAATCCCATTACAAAAACACCCCTCTTATTAAATAAGACCTTCAATCAGAAGCAACGAGGAGCAGCTGCTTCCAATTGAAGGTCAACCCCATTAACTAACATAGACATAGAAAGACTAGAACTAACACAGAAATAAACTAACAAGAACATAGCCCAACAAACCCCGAACCACATAAAACAAACACCCCCTGCCACGTCCTGACCAAACTACAATAACAAATAACCCCTTACTGGTCAGGACGTGACAACTTCTGGAGTTAGCGGCAGCCAGACAATCAATATCCACTGTAGTAGTACGGATGAAATCTTGAGCTGGAATGTGAAGCTAACTGAAGCAGGCTAGCTTTAGAAAACCCAGACTAGATCTAGCTTGATTCATAGGATACCCCTCAGGACTCAGGAAAGGTTAAACATCCCTTACTATTCTGTTGTGGTTGTCAGCACCATCTGACCGGGTCATATTCCTGGTACATGTAAAAGTACTTGGGAGTATAAAGGTGAATTCTGATTTTGAATCTCACTTCTGAGTTCCACGCGGACTTACCTGGATCTCGACCAGGTAGACTGGCTCCATAATCCATGGCTGAGCTGTGAGGTGTAGATGACTCACCTGGATCTCGACCAGGTAGACTGGCTCCATAAGTCGTGGCTGAGCTGTGAGCTGAGAGGCGTAGATGACTCGGCGTGCCGTGGGGATGATCTGCCCACCCCCTCTGTGGATGGCATCTGCATGCAACGTCACATCATGGACGTCGAAACGAATCCCTCTCATGTTCTCCTCACACAGGACACCCTGAGAAAGAGAACGTTTTTCAGTGGTGGTGGTGGGGTTCCCTGGTTCTGAGAGCCTGACAGTGGTGGTGGGGTTCCCTGGTTCTGAGAGCCTGTCAGTGGTGGTGTGGATCTGGTTCTAAAAGTTGGTGCTAAAGGGACTTGACACCCCTCAGCCCTGCTGGCGTCTGCTCACCTCCTTGGAGGCCCACTGGAACCCTGCCACGACGCTGTCCTTGATCTCGTTGAGGTACTGCACTCCCTTGGTGACGTCCGACAGGATGTTGGGTCCCGTCCCGTCGGGGCCGAAACACCAGATCTTGCGGGCCTCCGTCACCTCCCACTCGTACTTCTCAGTCAGGTAGCGAGCCCTGGTCTTCAGTTCCTGTCTGGAGCTCACCTCCCCCTTATCAATGTCCTCCGCCAGACCATCCTGGAAGGGCCGGGCCTTCATGTACAGACGGTTGTGTTTGTTAGGGGACTTGGACAGGCAGATCTGGTCCGAATCCTCGGCTACGGTCTCGCGGTAGGACACCACAGGGTCAGATTTCTGGGAGAAGCATGAAGAGGTGAATCACCTTTTTTAGTATCTTCACTCAATATTTAAAGGTTACAATTATGATGTGATTTAAAAAATAAGCTAATATTTCATCCTTTTTGAAAAAGATACAATGTCTATCCTGTACAACGCGGTACGTTTTAAGTGGTGGAACCTTTAAGGGGATACCAGCATGGTCCTCCTCTAGATCCTTTAGGCAGATCTCCAGATGCAGCTCTCCAGCTCCAGCTACAATGTGTTCTCCAGACTCCTCAATGATGCACTGCCAGAGACACAGAGACAGGACAAAGACACATAAACAGCACCGTTTATTTACATCTCTAAACCACACCGTTTCCCTACATCTCTAACGATCCACACCGTTTCCCTACATCTCTGAACCACACTGCTTCCCTACATCTCTAAACCACACCGTTTCCCTACATCTCTAATGATCCACACCGTTTCCCTACATTTCTAAACCCCACCGTTTCCCTACATCTCTAAACCACACCGTTTCCCTACATCTCCAAACCACACCGTTTCCCTACATCTCCAAACCCCACCGTTTCCTTACATCTCTGAACCACACCGTTTCCTTACATCTCTGAACCACACCGTTTCCCTACATCTCTAAACCACACCGTTTCCCTACATCTCTAAACCACACCGTTTCCCTACATCTCTAATATAATCCACACCGTTTCCCTACATCTCTAAACCCCACCGTTTCCCTACATCTCTAAACCCCACCGTTTCCCTACATCTCTAAACCCCACATCTCTAAACCCCACCGTTTCCCTACATCTCTAAACCCCACCGTTTCCCTACATCTCTGAACCCCACCGTTTCCCTACATCTCTAAACCCCACCGTTTCCCTACATCTCTAAACCCCACCGTTTCCCTACATCTCTAAACCCCACCGTTTCCCTACATCTCTGAACCACACCGTTTCCTTACATCTCTGAACCACACCGTTTCCCTACATCTCTAAACCACACCGTTTCCCTACATCTCTAAACCACACCGTTTCCCTACATCTCTAATATAATCCACACCGTTTCCCTACATCTCTAAACCCCACCGTTTCCCTACATCTCTAAACCCCACCGTTTCCCTACATCTCTAAACCCCACATCTCTAAACCCCACCGTTTCCCTACATCTCTAAACCCCACCGTTTCCCTACATCTCTGAACCCCACCGTTTCCCTACATCTCTAAACCCCACCGTTTCCCTACATCTCTAAACCCCACCGTTTCCCTACATCTCTAAACCCCACCGTTTCCCTACATCTCTAACAATCCACACTGTTTCCCTACATCTCTGAACCACACCGTTTACCTATTGACCATGGGGTCAGTCTAGTATAGTATTGTACCTGGACCATGGGGTCAGTCTAGTATATTATTGTACCTGGACCATGGGGTCAGTCTAGTATAGTATTGTACCTGGACCATGGGGTCAGTCTAGTATAGTATTGTACCTGGACCATGGGGTCAGTCTAGTATAGTATTGTACCCGGACCATGGGGTCAGTCTAGTATTGTACCTGGACCATGGGGTCAGTCTAGTATAGTATTGTACCTGGACCATGGGGTCAGTCTAGTATAGTATTGTACCTGGACCATGGGGTCAGTCTAGTATAGTATTGTACCTGGACCATGGGGTCAGTCTAGTATTGTACCTGGACCATGGGGTCAGACTTGGCCAGGCGTTTGAGTCCCTCCACCAGCTTGGGCAGGTCAGCAGGGTTCTTGCACTCCACCGCCACCCTGACCACGGGACTGACGCTGAACTTCATCACTCTCAGGTTGTGGGCGTGCTCGAAGGTGGAGATGGTCCCGGTCTTCACCAGGAACTGGTCCACTCCCACCAGACCCACGATGTTGCCGCAGGGCACATCCTCAATGGGCTCTGTGTAGCGCCCCATCATCAGAATGGTCCTGGGAGTCAAGAGGGAGCACAGCGGAGTTTAGTGAAGTCCAGCAGTGATATTTTTTATTTGTCTGGGGACCTCACCTTTTTTCTAAACAGTTGTCATAGAACATATATATATATATATATATATATATATATATATAGTTTCACCATATTAAAATGAGAGTTCATTTGACGTAACAGGGTTGACCTTAAAATGAGAGACAGACATTTCATGTGATTAGATTCATCACTAAAATCACATGAAATGAATAACACTCTCCAGAAAGGACTGTCAAAGCAACACAATAAGTATGGCTTTACAATGATGGTGAAATCTCTGAGAAATGCAGGGTTTAAATGGTTTAAGATCTTCTTACAAGTCACAGAGGAACATGCCAAAAAAGCAGAATTTTAGCAAGTGCTTATTCATATAAAAAAAAAAAAAGGATTTATTTAATTTTCCATTTGGTCTATATTAAAGGGCACTTCATAAAAAAACATTTAAAAAAACAGGATTTTAAAATTCAAATATTGGTGCACAATTTCTACTTAAAATATCAATCGGACACAAAAGATCCTAATTTGGTTGAGCAACCCTCCTGTATTTGAGTTGCTAAATAGGACGTGTACGTATTCTATCTCCGTGTACCTCTGGATGGGTTTAAGATACAGGTCCTCTTTCTTCCCAGGAGTGTAGTTGGGTCCCATGATGCGAACCTTCTGCCCCGTGGCCACCATACCGGAGAACACACGGCCGAAGGCGTAAAAGCGACCCTTGTCGCTGGTGGGCACCATCTTGGAAATGTACATCATCAAGGGAGCTTTGGGGTCGCAGTTCTTAATACCTGGGAGGGTTAAGAGGGAGAGCTTTAGGGGTCGCAGTTCTTAATACCTGGGAGGGTTAAGAGGGAGGGCTTTAGGGGTCACAGTTCTTAATACCTGGGAGGGTTAAGAGGGAGAGCTTTAGGGGTCGCAGTTCTTAATACCTGGGAGGGTTAAGAGGGAGGGCTTTAGGGGTCACAGTTCTTAATACCTGGGAGGGTTAAGAGGGAGAGCTTTAGGGGTCGCAGTTCTTAATACCTGGGATGGTTAAGAGGGAGAGATTTAGGGGTCGCAGTTCTTAATATCTGGGAGGGTTAAGAGGGAGAGCTTTAGGGGTCACAGTTCTTAATACCTGGGAGGGTTAAGAGGGAGAGATTTAGGGGTCGCAGTTCTTAATACCTGGGAGGGTTAAGAGGGAGAGCTTTAGGGGTCACAGTTCTTAATACCTGGGAGGGTTAAGAGGGAGAGATTTAGGGGTCGCAGTTCTTAATACCTGGGAGGGTTAAGAGGGAGAGCTTTAGGGGTCACAGTTCTTAATACCTGGGAGGGTTAAGAGGGAGAGCTTTAGGGGTCGCAGTTCTTAATACCTGGGAGGGTTAAGAGGGAGGGCTTTAGGGGTCGCAGTTCTTAACGCCTGGGAGGGTTAAGAGGGAGGGCTTTAGGGGTCGCAGTTCTTAACGCCTGGGAGGGTTGTGAGGGAGAGCTTTAGGGGTCGCAGTTCTTAACGCCTGGGAGGGTTAAGAGGGAGAGATTTAGGGGTCGCAGTTCTTAACGCCTGGGAGGGTTAAGAGGGAGGGCGATCAGGGAATGTATGATTTTCGGGAGAAGGTTGAGAATCTGATTTGGGCTCAGGGTAGTTAAGCGTTTCCCCTGATTCACCCTAATCTGGTGATGACAGCCAGCTCTTCTATTGTTTGGCTGTTGGCATGACTTTTAGCATTATGAAGAACAAACAAAGAGAGAGAATTGTCTAAAGGACAAACGAACTGAAGCACCAGGCTAGACTCTGACTCACCCATGGTGGACTCTTCGTCCCTGGGCCCTTTATACTAATAAAGTACTACTACTACCAGGCTGGACTGACTCGCCCATTGCAGACTAGTCGTTCATAGGCACCAGTACAACAAACAGACTGGAGCACCAGTTACTACTACTGCTGCTACTACTGCTGCTACTGCTACTACTACTACTGCTACTGCTACTACTGCTGTTACTACTACTACTACTGCTACTACTGCTACTACTACTACTGCTACTGCTACTGCTACTGCTACTGCTACTACTACTGCTACTACTGCTACTACTACTACTGCTACTGCTACTACTGCTACTACTGCTACTACTGCTACTGCTACTACTGCTACTACTACTGCTACTACTGCTACTACTGCTACTGCTACTACTGCTACTACTACTACTACTACTGCTACTACTGCTACTGCTACTACTACTGTTACTACTGCTACTACTGCTGCTGCTACTACTGCTACTGCTACTACTACTACTACTACTACTACTGTTACTACTGCTACTACTGCTGCTGCTACTACTACTACTGCTACTGCTACTACTGCTGCTGCTGCTACTACTACTACTACTACTGCTACTACTGCTACTACTGCTACTACTGCTGCTGCTACTACTACTACTACTGTTACTACTGCTACTACTGCTGCTGCTACTACTACTACTGCTACTGCTACTACTGCTGCTGCTACTACTACTGCTACTACTGCTACTACTGCTACTGCTACTACTGTTACTACTGCTACTACTGCTACTGCTGCTACTGCTACTACTGCTACTACTACTATTACTACTGCTACTACTGCTGCTGCTACTACTACTACTGCTACTACTACTACTACTACTGCTACTACTACTACTGCTACTGCTACTACTGCTACTACTACTACTGTTACTACTGCTACTACTACTACTGCTACTACTACTACTACTGCTACTACTGCTGCTGCTACTACTGCTACTGCTACTACTACTACTACTACTGTTACTACTGTTACTACTGCTACTACTGCTGCTGCTACTACTACTACTACTACTGCTACTACTACTACTACTACTACTACTACTACTGCTACTACTGCTACTACTGCTACTACTGTTACTACTGCTACTACTGCTGCTGCTACTACTACTACTACTGTTACTACTGCTACTACTGCTGCTGCTACTACTACTACTGCTACTGCTACTACTACTACTGCTACTACTACTACTGCTGTTGCTACTACTACTAACACCAGGCTGGACAGGCGCACCAGTCTACAAACTCACCCATAGCGGCCTCGTCGTCGCCAGGCCCCTCGTAGAGCAGCTCACAGCGGTACCTCTGAGCCGTAACGGGGGAGGGCAGGTGGATGGTGATCATCTGGAGCAGAGCATCCCCTGCTGGCAGCCAGCGGCGCATCACCGCCTGGGGGACAATGAAATACAACATTATACTGTATCTCTATGGACCAGTATGTTCAGTAGGGTATGCTGGTATGTTCAGTAGGGTGTGTCAGTATGTTCAGTAGGGTATGCCAGTATGTTCAGTAGGGTATGCCGGTATGTTCAGTAGGGTATGCCAGGTATGTTCAGTAGGGTATGCCTGGTATGTCAGTATGTTCAGTAGGGTATGCCAGGTATGTTCAGTAGGGTATGCCCAGTAGGGTATGCCAGGTAT
Source organism: Salmo trutta (assembly GCF_901001165.1). Taxonomy (NCBI): domain Eukaryota; kingdom Metazoa; phylum Chordata; class Actinopteri; order Salmoniformes; family Salmonidae; genus Salmo; species Salmo trutta. The sequence goes on from NC_042965.1 coordinate 46,516,210, forward strand.
GTTCAGTAGGGTATGCCCAGTAGGGTATGCCAGGTATGTTCAGTAGGGTATGCCTAGTAGGGTGGGCCAGTATGTTCAGTAGGGTATGCCAGGTATGTTCAGTAGGGTGTGCCAGGTATGTTCAGTAGGGTATGCCAGGTATGTTCAGTAGGGTATGCCAGGTATGTTCAGTAGGGTATGCCGGGTATGCCAGGTATGTTCAGTAGGGTATACTGGTACAAAACGTCTTCAAAAAATATATACTATTTATTACACAAGTTTAGGTAGTTAGTATCTCTCCGTTTCACTCAGTTTTCTCCTGTTTATTTATTTTGTTCCCACTGAACACGATCCTGGTCAGTCTGGGACTTAATTGCTAATTTCTCCACACAACATTTCTGAAGTGGTGACATACCTTCAGCAGTGGTTTCCCCTCCTTCTCCTTGTCATCAGCGTCTAGCTTCACATCCAGTTTCTTAATCAGCTTGTCGGCAGTCTCTTTGTTAAAATTCATGATGGCATCGAACACCTTTGGTTAAAACCAGCTGAATGTGAATGTCACATTATTTATTTCAGATGTGCATGCTACACCTCTCTAATATATTTCTTACCTGGAAAAAAACCTCCAGTGATTATTAATCAATCTTAGATCCTTGGCATAAACAAACCTTAAAGATGGGATCCAGGACGAGTTGGCAGAATGTGCGTGGGAGCTTTTCCCCAGCAGCGTTGGTGGCTGATTTGCTGAATTTGCCACATGAAGGGTCGAAGAACCTGGAGTAACACATATGATCAACAACTGACCTGTACTCTGGAGTCATTGCTGGACACAGATTAAGCCTGGTCCTTTTTCAAAGGAGATTCTCCATTGAGTTGTCTTTTTAGTCAGGACCAGGCTTAATCTGTGTCTGGAAAACTGACCCAGAACCATCCACTAAACAGTGCTCTCCTCTCTCTCTCCTCTCCTCCTTCTCTCCTCTCTCTCTCCTCTCCTCTCCTCCCTTTCCTCCTTCTCTCCTCTCTTCCTTCTCTCCTCTCTCTCTCCTCTCCTCCCTCTCTCTCCTCCTTCTCTCCTTCTTCTCTCCCTCTCTCTCTCCTCTCCTCCCTCTCTCTCCTCCTTCTCTCCTCTTCTCCTTCTTTCCTCTCTCTCTCTCTCCTACTTCTCTCCTCCTTCTCTCCCTCTCTCTCCTCCTTCTCTCCCTCTCTCTCCTCTCCTCCTCTCTCTCTCTCTCTCCTCTCTCTCCCTCCTTCTCTCCTCTCGCTCCTCTCTCTCCTCCTTCTCTCCTCTCCTCCTCTCTCTCCCTCCTTCTCTCCTCTCGCTCCTCTCTCCCCTCCTTCTCTCCTCTCCTCCTCCTCTCCTCCTTCCCTCCCCTCCTTCTCTCTCCTCCCTCTCCTCCCTCCTCTCCTCCCTCCCCTCCTTCTCTCTCCTCCCTCTCCTCCCTCCTCTCCTCCCTCCCCTCCTTCTCTCTCCTCCCTCTCCTCCTTCTCTCTTCTCTCTCCTCTATTTTTTTCTCCTCTCCACTCACTTTTCTCCCCACAGTTTCTTCATCATGTCCTCCACCTTCTTGCAGCGCTCCTGTGGGTTCATCTCAGTCTTTTGGTCTCCCTTGGCTGTGAACTTGGCCACGTACATCTCAGCAAACTGCTTCAGAGTGAAGGCCCAGCCGTGGAGGCCCGAGCCGAAACCCACTGTGCCCACCATTGGGTCCACCTACACAGGGAAACACGGAACAGATGCATTAAGGGGATCGAACTAGTGATTCTCTGCTTTGCAAACACACGCGACTGCCCACTTTTAACATACATGTAACATACTAGCCAGTCGCTCCACCGAATATTTATTTTGCATTTCAGGGACCAAGTGAAACAAATTCGAGCTGTGGAGTGATCTTACCGTACCATCTTAACTCTGTGGAGTGATTTTACCGTACCATTTTACCTCTGTGGAGTGATTTTACCGTACCATCTTAACCCTGTTACACACTGACCATGATGCTGCCCATGGGTCCGCTCTCGTCCTCTCCGTAGGTGGCGATGATGACGTTGACGTTCTCCACGATGCGCTGGAAGGTGGCAAAAAGTGCGTCGGGTTTCAGCTGCAGCTCCAGCAACGCCCGGTCCATCTTGTTCATCATCAGAACAGGCTTTATCCGTTCTGCGATGGCCTGTCGCAGCACTGTCTCAGTCTGAACACACACACCTGCAAGGGATGGGAGAGGTTGGTGCAGCACCACCTTAGAAGGGCTAGCATTAGAGCATCAAGGTGCTTGCAAGTTGCAACAAGGCCGCAGACAGAAGCGTTAAAGGAGTAGATTTTTTGTTGTTGTATTGTTTGTCAGTGTTCAAATCTGTCATGATACGTGTATAATAAATAATAATACATGGTATTTAATATAGCGCTTTTCAAGGACCCACAGTATGATGTATAAAGGCCTAAGGGCGATCATGGTTATTGGACACAGTATGATGTATAAAGGCCTAAGGGCGATCATGGTTATTGGACACAGTATGATGTATAAAGGCCTAAGGGCGATCATGGTTATTGGACACAGTATGATGTATAAAGGTCTAAGGGCGATCATGGTTATTGGAGTATGATGTATAAAGGCCTAAGGGCGATCATGGTTATTGGACACAGTATGATGTATAAAGGTCTAAGGGCGATCAGTATGATGTATAAAGGTCTAAGGGCGATCATGGTTATTGGACACAGTATGATGTATAAAGGTCTAAGGGCGATCAGTATGATGTATAAAGGTCTAAGGGCGATCATGGTTGACTGTTGTACTACCTATTGTTGTTTACTAACCGGGATCCGACTCAAAAAAAAACGACAAGTTATAAAGGCTTTATAGAGCATTTGTAAAGTATTCATAAGCACAGTAAATAAAGATGTCATAAACCATTGATAAGCAAAGTCATGCTATATAAAAGGTGAAATAATTATTGTTGCCAAAATGTGGCCTAATCATTTTGCTTACCCTCCAGAATAACTAGCAACGTAAATGTCGTTTTTATCATCTGAAAACAATATTTGGCTAAATAGTTAGAAAATAAATCCAGTTAGAAAAATACATGTGCGTTTTTTTTAAAAGTACATTTCAAAGTTACAAATATTTTAGTGTTCGGAGCGACCTCCAATTCCTGAAGTGTTCCTATCTGAGGTCCTCCAGCACACTATTTGTAGTTCTTTAGTTGTATCCTGTTACAGTACGTGCACACTATTTGTAGTTCTTTAGTTGTATACCGTTACAGTACGTGCACACTATTTGTAGTTCTTTAGTTGTATACTGCTACAGTATGTGCACACTATTTGTAGTTCACAGTACGTGCACACTATTTGTAGTTCTTTAGTTGTATACCATTACAGTACGTGCACACTATTTGTAGTTCTTTAGTTGTATCCCGTTACAGTACGTGCACACTATTTGTAGTTCTTTAGTTGTATACTGTTACAGTCCTTCTGAGTAAGATTTTTAATGTTTGTATAACAAAGGCCCAATAACCTTGAACTTTAAGCATCATGGGCTGTTATTGGGGTGTGAGCGAGCCAAGCATTGGATGCATTGCAGCCAGGACACTACACTTGCTGCACAAAACACAAGACTGTGTCCAAAACAGCACCCTAGTCCACATATCATAGGTCACTACTTCTGATCAGAGCCTCGTGAGTTCTTCCAAGTTGTTCGGATCTGATCAAAAGTAGTGCACTATATAGGGAATAGGGCGCCATCAGCCCTTCCTTGTCATACCTGAGACGCAGTCTACTACAACTAGTGCCCCGTCAGTGACGCGGAGAGCAGCTGTCACCTCGGAGGAGAAGTCCACGTGACCGGGAGAGTCTATGAGGTTAATGAGGAAGCCAGAGCCATCCTTGCACTGTTTGATGAAGGCCAAGTCATTCTCAGCCAGTTCATAGTACAGAGAGATGGCTCTGCAGGGAGGGAGGGACGACATGTAACCATCGTGACCATCGTACATTTTAATGTCTGTCTCTCAATCACTCTCACATAATGGTATATTAGGGTACAGGATACTAGGGGCTAGGTCAAGCATCTCAAAAGTAGGAGTGCTGATCTCGAATCAGTTTTGTCTTTTAGGTTCATAAATGAACAGGATTTTAGGTCATTGGTGATATATAGTCAATAATATTGAAATGCAGGTTGATTGTTGAACAACTTAGTTTAGTAAGTCTACCTCAGATTCCCAAAGAGAATATTACCTTTTACAAGGTTACATTACTTATAAGTATAATAGGGAAAAAGGGACATATTGTTGTAGAAAAACATTTGTATATTACACTCTGAGGAGGACGAGGTATATTGTCTTGAGGGAACACATACGTTGACTTGATGGTGATGCATCTCTCCTGCTCGTCTTTCCTGGTGTCTGTGAAACGCGTCTCACCAGCCCGGGCGCCGGCGATGATGCCAGCCTTGCACACCAGGGAGTCTGTGAGAGTGGACTTCCCATGGTCCACATGAGCGATCACAGACATGTTCCTGATGTTGGACTTCTTGTCCATGATCGCACGGATCTGGTCTACCGTAAAATTCACCTGGAAAGGGAAGGTGAGATCTGGTCTTTTTGTAAAATTAACCTGGAAAGGGGAGGTAAGATCTGGTCTACTGTAAAATTCACCTGGGAAGGGGAGGTAAGATCTGGTCTATTGTAAAATTCACCTGGAAAGGGGAGGTAAGATCTGGTCTACTGTAAGATTCACCTGGGAAGGGGAGGTGAGATCTGGTCTATTGTAAAATTCACCTGGAAAGGGGAGGTGAGATCTAGTCTACTGTAAAATTCACCTGGAGAGGGGAGGTAAGATCTGGTCTACTGTAAAATTCACCTGGAAAGGGGTGGTGAGATCTAGTCTACTGTAAAATTCACCTGGGGAGGGGTGGTGAGATCTAGTCTACTGTAAAATTCACCTGGAGAGGGGAGGTAAGATCTGGTCTACTGTAAAATTCACCTGGAAAGGGGTGGTGAGATCTAGTCTACTGTAAAATTCACCTGGGGAGGGAAAATGAGATCTAGTCTACTGTAAAATTGATCTGGTCTACTGTAAAATTCACCTGGTGAGGAGAATTATCTGGTTTACTGTAAAATTCACCTGGGGAGGTGAGATCTGATCTACTGTAAAATTCACCTGGTGAGGAGATTGATACTGGTCTACTGTAAAATTCACCTAGGGAGGTGGGGAGAATGATCTGGTCTACTGTAAAATGTATCTGGAGAGGGGAAGTGAGATTTAGTCTACTGTAAAATTGACCTGGTGAGGCGAAGGGTGGGATTGTTAAATGAATTCCAAAGCCGATAACCTAATAATTTGCTGCAGTAACCTATAGGCTATGACGCATCTAAGAGAGGACACTATAACCCCAGCTTGTACACCTGCATGGTTTCATTGTAACAGGTGCATTTGTTTACAATGACAACACAGTTTCTAACCTGTAGCCCATGTAGTTAACTGGGCCTGGGTCTAGCCTACAGGGGCAGGCAGAGTTGCTCAATGTGAGCACATGAAACTTTAATACGGCCATCTCAGGGAACGGCGTGCCTGTGCTATTTATAACACGAGGCCGGGGTAATGGTATTCAGTCTGACTGTACCCCTGCATTGGCACGCACATTAGGCCCGAGGCCTACCGAAAATAACACCTATTTAAATTCAAAAGAAACACTTGGAGAAGAGGTGTTGTTTACAGCAAATGCATTCAGTTAGGCTGCAGCAACTAACTCAAGTTCTACAGATGACTTTATTGGCTTGTTGATAAATACCCTAGTCAACATTACATAGGTCATGATTTTACTTCGATTTGTAGAACGGATTAACTTATTTTGTTAACGGTGTGACATGCTTTCCTTAATCACAGCATCTTTATTAGGCTAATAAGCAATGAATATATTCTGTTTGATAACCATTTGCAAAAAAAAAAAAATGCATACGTCATCGACAATAATACTAAATGGATATTAATTTTGAAAACCGTCGCTTTTAGAAGAAAGACGAGCCGTTGTTAATGGCTGTAATTTGTCAAAACATGTTATATAGACTTACCATGATAACGGATTTTTATATTCCCAGGCTCAGCCGGTTGTTCCTCTCTTTCGGGGGGCTAGAGGGAAAGAGAGACTATGACGCACTGGTCTTGGTTTAATTCTGCGCCAGCCGGCACTCTGGAAGTCATGTGGAATATGTCACGAAGTGTCATATGGACCCGAACTGAAATTAAAAGTGATATAGCAGAGAATTTTTTTTGTCGTCACAGATCTAGGCTATGCGACATGTTAGTCTCTCAGAGATGTGCAAAGGGACTGAAGATTTAATATTTTGGCTTCTGCAACTGAAACCCCAAAATATAAACGCAACATGTAAAGTGTTGGTCCCATGTTTCATGAGCTGAAATAAAAGATCCCGGATATGTTCCATATTTCTCTAAAATGTTTTGCACAAATGTATTTACATCCCTGTTAGTGAGAATTTCTCCTTTGCCAAGATAATCCATCCACCTGACAGATGTGGCATATCAAGAAGCTGATTAAACAGCACGATCATTACACAGGTGCACCTTGTGCTGGGGACAATAAAAGGACACTTTAAAATGCGCAGTTTTGTCACACAACACAATCCCACAGATGTCTCAAGTTTTTGAGGTGCATATTGGCATGCTGACTGCAGGAATGTCCAGCAGAGCTGTTGCCAGAGAATTGAATGTTCATTTCTCTACCATAAGCTGCCTCCAACGTTGTTTTAGAGAATTTGGCAGTACGTCCAACCGGCCTCACAACCGCAGACCATGTGCAACCCAGGATCTCCACATCCTGCTTCTTCACCTGCGGGATCGTCTGAGGGCCCACCGAATGGCTGCACCCCTGTCCAGTCATGTGAAAGTCATAGAATAGGGCCTAATTCATTCATTTAAATGATCAGTAAAATCTTTGAAATTGTTGCATGTTGCGTTGACATTTTTATTCAGTATAGTATGATATGTTACGTTTCATATGGTATGTATTCATTTGTGGATGTCCATCATTAATTTTGTCTATGTTACGAAGTCCAATTTATTGTGGCTAACGTTAGCTAGGTGGCTAACGTCAGCTAGGTGCTAGGGGTTAGGTTTAGGAGTAAGGTTAAACGGCTAGAGGTAGGGGAAGGGTTAGCTAGCATGCTAAGTAGTTGCTAATTAGCTAAAATGCTAAAGTTGTCCATGTTGACGTTTGAAAATAGACTCGACATATTAAATGTAAATCCGAGACACAGCAATTAGTATGATATGTTACATTTTGTATGTTATTTATTCATTTGTGGATTAATTCCGGAAGGAAGAAAAAAATCCCATTGTGAAATAATGCTTTTTAGCCTCTCCGTTGATGTAAATAACAGTCGATTGTAAATACATTTGACTGGTCATGCTTATCGGTCTATAGGTTCATTTGTATAATTTTGTGAAATTAAATTGCCACTTGTGTACAGTATATTGGTTTATGTATCTTATCACACATGTACAGCATACAGATACAGAACCTTTGAGTCGGAAAATATGACAGACAGCACAAGAGCTGCTGCTGCAAAATCTTGTGGTGCTTTCAAGACAACTGGGAACTCTGGGGAAAAAATAGGAGGAAGTTAAATTATGATGTCAGTGATCTTCATGTCACAAAAGCTCTGACGAAGGCCGTGAGGCCGATACGTAAAGCTTATTAAAGATCAGTGATACTATCGAGAGCAGTGTGCGGTTTACTTTTTCCTTCATAGCGATCTTCAGGTCAGAAATCTAGAAAGAGCCCCCAGTTCCCGAGTTGGAATTCCGAGTTGGAGATTGTTTTCCCCCAGTTCCTAGTTGTTTTGAATGTGGCATCAAACGGCAACTGGAACGCAGGCTGCATCAGCGAGTCACACACCACTTTGCCATGAGCTGGAGGCAGTATGCATTTTGAAAACCATTTACTTAATTGTTGGAAAGCTGAACGTTTTAATACATATAATGAGGCATGTCTTACCTTCCTCCAAAGTCAATTCACTCCCGAGTGGCGCAGCGGTCTAACGGACTGCATCTCAGTGCTAGAGGAGTCACTACAGACCCTGGTTCGATCAAGGGCTGTATCACAACCGGCCGTGATGGGGAGTCCCACAGGGCGGCGCACAATTGGCCCAGCATCGTCCGGGTTAGGGAAGGGTTTGGAGCGGGGTAGGCCGTCATTGTAAAATAAGAATTTGTTTTTAACCGACTTGACTAGTAAAAGTAAAATAAAAATACATTTAAAAAGCCTATTAGATCTCCTCTCTACATTTCTAATGGAAATCTCTGTCACATGAAACTATCATAAGAAAGTGGCCTTTTGACAACAGGTATTTTCCTGCTAATTGCAATAAAACAACAAAATGAACAAACATTTGCATGTAGCGTACTGTTTGTGTGCATTGCAGTGCTTTATAATGTGAAAAAATAATAGTTTATCAACATTTTAAGCTAAACGTTCTGATCTATTGCATCAGACACTAATTTAACATATATATATATATATATATATATATGTTTTTTTTTCAGTAGCCTAGGCCTACTGGTTGTATGAATTTGAGATCTATTGTCTCACAACTGTCCCAGAGTCTGTTTTTAGAATAGATTATTTCATTCTCAACAATAGGTAGCCTTAACTTTTTTTCTATAGTAGATTGACAAAGGCGAGTGATTTCGCTGTTAGTTACCGGTCTTGTTGGCTGAGGAAAAGTAAACGTGGACAGTTATTTTAACATCTTCAAAGCGCCCGTCTGAATTCGGTAAGAAAGACCTCGTCATTACATCCTCCGCTTGTGTGACCTTCGTGGTTCCGTCCCACAAGTCAGTGAGTCAACACAGGAAGGAGCAATGGATGGATAGTTCACTTATTTCCAAAGCTGCAATGATGGGACACACACAGTGTGGATGAATGATCAGTAGTCGACGGGATATAAATAGCACTACCACAGCAATTCTCCAGAAATCTGCTGTATAATATACTAACAAACAAAAAAAACGATCAAAATGTCAAAGTCATTGTGATCGTATAGTGGATTTAACAATTTTCAAAAAAATTACTAATTTACAATAATAACAAGAAATGCATTGTTTCCATGTTTAATCTCATATTTACAACATCAAAATAAACCATCATCCATTTTCCTATTCAAAATGTCAAATTAACCTGGAAAATTACTCAATGTCACCCACCTAAAATGTACCACATATTTTCCTAAACTAACAAAACCGGGATAATATGCTAGCTGGTGCTCATGAGTTTATAAAAGATATACTTTATACATTTGTCATAAATTAACTGCAATGATGGGACAGACACAGTACGGATGAATGTTCAGTCGTCGACGGGATATAAACAGCATTCCTAAAGAAGACGCCTTTTCCTGTTAGCTACCAACAGCAAAGAGGGAACTCTAGCATAAAACCCACATGGAAAACAGAGATTCGACAAATAACATACAAAGAGTACCTTTATTGATGCCAAACCAAAGAGTACCTTTATTGATGCCAAACCAAAGAGTACCTTTATTGATGCCAAACCAAAGAGTACCTTTATTGATGCCAAACCAAAGAGCACCTTTATTGATGCCAAACCAAAGAGTACCTTTATTGATGCCAAACCAAAGAGTACCTTTATTGATGCCAAACCAAAGAGTACCTTTATTGATGCCAAACCAAAGAGTACCTTTATTGATGCCACACCAAAGAGTACCTTTATTGATGCCAAACCAAAGAGTACCTTTATTGATGCCAAACCAAAGAGTACCTTTAATGATGCCAAACCAAAGAGCACCTTTAATGATGCCAAACGAAAGAGCACCTTTATTGATGCCAAACCAAAGAGTACCTTTATTGATGCCAAACCAAAGAGTACCTTTATTGATGCCAAACCAAAGAGTACCTTTATTGATGCCAAACCAAAGAGTACCTTTATTGATGCCAAACCAAAGAGTACCTTTATTGATGCCAAACCAAAGAGTACCTTTATTGATGCCAAACCAAAGAGTACCTTTATTGATGCCACACCAAAGAGTACCTTTATTGATGCCAAACCAAAGAGCACCTTTATTGATGCCAAACCAAAGAGTACCTTTATTGATGCCAAACCAAAGAGTACCTTTATTGATGCCAAACCAAAGAGTACCTTTATTGATGCCAAACCAAAGAGTACCTTTATTGATGCCAAACCAAAGAGTACCTTTATTGATGCCAAACCAAAGAGTACCTTTATTGATGCCAAACCAAAGAGTACCTTTATTGATGCCAAACCAAAGAGTACCTTTATTGATACCAAACCAAAGAGTACCTTTAATGATGCCAAACCAAAGAGCACCTTTAATGATGCCAAACGAAAGAGCACCTTTATTGATGCCAAACCAAAGATTACCTTTATTGATGCCAAACCAAAGAGTACCTTTATTGATGCCAAACCAAAGAGTACCTTTATTGATGCCAAACCAAAGAGTACCTTTATTGATGCCAAACCAAAGAGCACCTTTATTGATGCCAAACCAAAGAGTACCTTTATTGATGCCAAACCAAAGAGTACCTTTATTGATGCCAAACCAAAGAGTACCTTTATTGATGCCAAACCAAAGAGTACCTTTATTGATGCCAAACCAAAGAGTACCTTTATTGATGCCAAACCAAAGAGTACCTTTATTGATGCCAAACCAAAGAGTACCTTTATTGATGCCAAACCAAAGAGTACCTTTATTGATGCCACACCAAAGAGTACCTTTATTGATGCCAAACCAAAGAGTACCTTTATTGATGCCAAACCAAATAGTACCTTTATTGATGCCAAACCAAAGAGTACCTTTATTGATGCCAAACCAAAGAGTACCTTTAATGATGCCAAACCAAAGAGCACCTTTAATGATGCCAAACGAAAGAGCACCTTTATTGATGCCAAACCAAAGAGTACCTTTATTGATGCCAAACCAAAGAGTACCTTTATTGATGCCAAACCAAAGAGTACCTTTATTGATGCCAAACCAACAACAGAAGTTACTAATAACATAAATTGCTAACGTACGATGTGAAATATGTATTTTATGATGTCATGTCAACTTTATACATTTCTATCCCGGGACCATTTAATTTTCACCTCACCCACAGTAATTCTCCATAAATGACCCAGAATCACATACATTTATCACTAAGTGTATTAGACAATGTAAACATACTAATCCACCAGGAGGTGACATAAAATAACTAATTTCATGCAGGAATTAAACCATTTAATGACACCGTTACACTTGTATGTTCTGTTCATTTGAATGACCATATTCTGAATGTGATTTCTGTCTTCCTGAGCACCATGGGTGGACGCCCTAATAAGGTCACACACCTGTAAATTCAAATGTTGCTGGTTAAATGTCCACCACCACTACTACACATTTTCCTAATTCAAACCCTGGTGGCTAGGTGGCTAATGTTAGCTAGGTAGCTAGCTAGTTAGCTAGGCTAGGAGTTAGGTTAAAAAGGGGGAAGGGTTAGCTAACATGCTAAGTAGTTGCAATGTCGCTAATCAGTTAAAATTCTGTGATGAGATTCAAACACGGCTCCTTGGTGTTGCTAGACATTTGCGTCATATGACCAACCACCCAAATAACCTTCTGTCTTATGTAACCAATTGTAACATATCATGAGTGTCCCGGATTTACATTTACTATGTTACGTCTAGTCTATGAGACCAGGCTGGGATGACAGTTTTGTTCCACCTTGTGCCTTACGAAAGAAGCTCCATAGGAAAGTTCTGTGTACTGATCTACTTTGGGCCATGTTGTGGTAGTTGATATGAATTGTCAGCCACTAGGTGGCAGTGTTGGCCTTTACTTCAGTGGATCAACAGAGGTCTAGATACTAACTGTGTCAAAGATAACATCTTTGACAGAGCATAATATCATCCAGAAACACTCAAAATGAAAGCAGTAAAACATGCACTTTTTTTTTGTTCTAGCCCTGCACTGTCTGACACACTTGAGTCAATTTGTTGAACCAGGTGTGTTCGTCCCTGAAATAGGCTATTCATTTCTAGGTCAAAGAGCTAACACTGTTTTTTACTGTATTCAAACCAAGCTGACTGACTCCCATTAACAAACAGTGGGACTGTGGCCCCGCTATGGACCCTGACTTTTACAAACAGTGGGACTGTGGCCCCCTACGGACCCTGACTTGTATTATGTGACTGTGGCCCCCTGTGGACCCTGACTTGTATTATGTGACTGTGGCCCCCTGTGGACCCTGACTTGTATTATGTGACTGTGGCCCCCTATGGACCCTGACTTGTATTATGTGACTGTGGCCCCCTGTGGACCCTGACTTGTATTATGTGACTGTGGCCCCCTGTGGACCCTGACTTGTATTATGTGACTGTGGCCCCCTATGGACCCTGACTTGTATTATGTGACTGTGGCCCCCTGTGGACCCTGACTTGTATTATGTGACTGTGGCCCCCTATGGACCCTGACTTGTATTATGTGACTGTGGCCCCCTATGGACCCTGACTTGTATTATTTGACTGCTTTCTTACTTTTGTTGATGATGTGTTAATGTGGTGTTGAAGAAATGAGGTTTATAAACAAGTCTCCCACTAGGTATAATAATATAATATTCACTTTTAAGTATCCCTCAGCGGGCTGGTCAGACACCCTCCCTCAGCGGGCTGGTCAGACACCCTCCCTCAGCGGGCTGGTCAGACACCTCCCTCAGGGGGCTGGTCAGACACCACCCTCAGCGGGCTGGTCAGACATCCTCCCTCAGCGGGCTGGTCAGACACCCTCCCTCAGCGGGCTGGTCAGACACCTCCCTCAGCTGGCTGGTCAGACACCTCCCTCAGCTGGCTGGTCAGACATCTCCCTCAGCTGGCTGGTCAGACACCTCCCTCAGCTGACTGGTCAGACACCCTCCCTCAGCTGGCTGGTCAGACACCTCCCTCAAATGGTTGGTCAGACACCTCCCTCAGCTGGCTGGTCAGACACCTCCTTCAGCGGGCTGGTCAGACACCTCCCTCAAATGGCTGGTCAGACACCTCCCTCAGCTGGCTGGTCAGACACCTCCCTCAGCTAGCTGGTCAGACACCTCCCTCAGCTGGCTGGTCAGACACCCTCCCTCAGCTGGCTCCTCAGACACCTCCCTCAGCTGGCTGGTCAGACACCCTCCCTCAGCTGGCTGGTCAGACACCTCCCTCAGCTAGCTGGTCAGACACCCTCCCTCAGCTGGCTGGTCAGACACCTCCCTCAGCTAGCTGGTCAGACACCCTCCCTCAGCTGGCTGGTCAGACACCTCCCTCAGCTAGCTGCTCAGACACCTCCCTCTGCTGGCTGGTCAGACACCCTCCCTCAGCTGGCTGGTCAGACACCTCCCTCAGCTGGCTCCTCAGACACCTCCATCAGCTGGCTCCTCAGACACCTCCCTCAGCTGGCTGGTCAGACACCTCCCTCAGCGGGCTGGTCAGACACCTCCCTCAGCTAGCTGGTCAGACACCTCCCTCAGCTAGCTGGTCAGACACCTCCCTCAGCTGGCTGGTCAGACACCCTCCCTCAGCTGGCTGGTCAGACACCTCCCTCAGCGGGCTGGTCAGACACCTCCCTCAGCTGGCTGGTCAGACACCCTCCCTCAGCTGGCTGGTCAGACACCCTCCCTCAGCTGGCTCCTCAGACACCTCCCTCAGCTGGCTGGTCAGACACCCTCCCTCAGCTGGCTGGTCAGACACCTCCCTCAGCTAGCTGGTCAGACACCCTCCCTCAGCTGGCTGGTCAGACACCTCCCTCAGCTAGCTGGTCAGACACCCTCCCTCAGCTGGCTGGTCAGACACCTCCCTCAGCTAGCTGCTCAGACACCTCCCTCTGCTGGCTGGTCAGACACCCTCCCTCAGCTGGCTGGTCAGACACCTCCCTCAGCTGGCTCCTCAGACACCTCCCTCAGCTGGCTCCTCAGACACCTCCCTCAGCTGGCTGGTCAGACACCTCCCTCAGCGGGCTGGTCAGACACCTCCCTCAGCTAGCTGGTCAGACACCTCCCTCAGCTAGCTGGTCAGACACCTCCCTCAGCTGGCTGGTCAGACACCTCCCTCAGCTGGCTGGTCAGACACCTCCCTCAGCTGGCTGGTCAGACACCTCCCTCAGCGGGCTGGTCAGACACCTCCCTCAGCTGGCTGGTCAGACATCCTCCCTCAGCGGGCTGGTCAGACACCTCCCTCAGCTGGCTGGTCAGACACCTCCCTCAGCTGGCTGGTCAGACACCCTCCCTCAAATGGCTGGTCAGACACCACCCTCAGCTGGCTGGTCAGACACCTCCCTCAGCTGGCTGGTCAGACACCTCCCTCAGCTGGCTGCTCAGAGACCTCCCTCAGCTAGCTGGTCAGACACCTCCCTCAGCTGGCTGGTCAGACACCTCCCTCAGCTGGCTGGTCAGACACCTCCCTCAGCTAGCTGGTCAGACACCTCCCTCAGCTAGCTGGTCAGACACCTCCCTCAGCTAGCTGGTCAGACACCTCCCTCAGCTAGCTGGTCAGACACCTCCCTCAGCTAGCTGGTCAGACACCTCCCTCAGCTAGCTAGTCAGACACCTCCCTCAGCTAGCTGGTCAGACACGTCCCTCAGCTGGCTGGTCAGACACCTCCCTCAGCTAGCTGGTCAGACACCTCCCTCAGCTGGCTGGTCAGACACCTCCCTCAGCTAGCTGGTCAGACACCCTCCTTCAGCTGGCTGGTCAGACACCTCCCTCAGCTAGCTGCTCAGACACCTCCCTCAGCTGGCTGGTCAGACACCCTCCCTCAGCTGGCTGGTCAGACACCTCCCTCAGCTGGCTCCTCAGACACCTCCCTCAGCTGGCTCCTCAGACACCTCCCTCAGCTGGCTGGTCAGACACCTCCCTCAGCGGGCTGGTCAGACACCTCCCTCAGCTAGCTGGTCAGACACCTCCCTCAGCGAGCTGGTCAGACACCTCCCTCAGCTGGCTGGTCAGACACCTCCCTCAGCTGGCTGGTCAGACACCTCCCTCAGCTGGTTGGTCAGACACCTCCCTCAGCTGGCTGGTCAGACACCTCCCTCAGCTGGGCAGACAGACACCTCCCTCAGCTGGCTGGTCAGACAACTCCCTCAGCTAGCTGGTCAGACACCTCCCTCAGCTAGCTGGTCAGACACCTCCCTCAGCTAGCTAGTCAGACACCTCCCTCAGCTGGCTGGTCAGACACCTCCCTCAGCTAGCTGGTCAGACACCCTCCCTCAAATGGCTGGTCAGACACCCTCCCTCAAATGGCTGGTCAGACACCTCCCTCAGCTGGCTGGTCAGACACCTCCCTCAGCTGGCTGGTCAGACACCCTCCCTCAAATGGCTGGTCAGACACCTCCCTCAGCTAGCTGGTAAGACACCTCCCTCAGCTGGCTGGTCAGACACCTCCCTCAGCTAGCTGGTCAGACACCTCCCTCAGCTAGCTAATCAGACACCTCCCTCAGCTAGCTGTTCAGACACCTCCCTCAGCTGGCTGGTCAGACACCTCCCTCAGCTAGCTGGTCAGACACCTCCCTCAGCTAGGTGGTCAGACTCCTCCCTCAGCTGGCTGGTAAGACACCTCCCTCAGCTGGCTGGTCAGACACCTCCCTCAGCTGGCTGGTCAGACACCCTCCCTCAAATGGCTGGTCAGACACCACCCTCAGCTGGCTGGTCAGACACCTCCCTCAGCTGGCTGGTCAGAGACCTCCCTCAGCTAGCTGGTCAGACACCTCCCTCAGCTGGCTGGTCAGACACCTCCCTCAGCTGGCTGGTCAGACACCTCCCTCAGCTGGCTGGTCAGACACCTCCCTCAGTT
Organism: Salmo trutta; assembly: GCF_901001165.1. Lineage (NCBI taxonomy): Eukaryota > Metazoa > Chordata > Actinopteri > Salmoniformes > Salmonidae > Salmo > Salmo trutta. Next base: position 46,532,022 of record NC_042965.1, read on the forward strand.
GGCTGGTCAGACACCTCCCTCAGCTAGCTGGTCAGACACCTCCCTCAGCTAGCTGGTCAGACACCTCCCTCAGCTAGCTGGTCAGACACCTGCCTCAGCTAGCTGGTCAGACACCTCCCTCAGCTAGCTGGTCAGACACCTCCCTCAGCTGGCTGGTCAGACACCTCCCTCAGCTAGCTGGTCAGACACCTCCCTCAGCTAGCTGGTCAGACACCTCCCTCAGCTAGCTGGTCAGACACCTCCCTCAGCTAGCTGGTCAGACACCTCCCTCAGCTAGCTGGTCAGACACCTCCCTCAGCTAGCTGGTCAGACACCTCCCTCAGCTAGCTGGTCAGACACCTCCCTCAGCTAGCTGGTCAGACACCTCCCTCAGCTAGCTGGTCAGACACCTCCCTCAGATAGCTGGTCAGACACCTCCCTCAGCTAGCTGGTCAGACACCTCCCTCAGCTGGCTGGTCAGACACCTCCCTCAGCTAGCTGGTCAGACACCCTCCCTCAGCTAGCTGCTCAGACACCTCCCTCAGCTGGCTGGTCAGACACCCTCCCTCAGCTGGCTCCTCAGACACCTCCCTCAGCTGGCTCCTCAGACACCTCCCTCAGCTGGCTGGTCAGACACCTCCCTCAGCGGGCTGGTCAGACACCTCTCTCAGCTAGCTGGTCAGACACCTCCCTCAGCTAGCTGGTCAGACACCTCCCTCAGCTGGCTGGTCAGACACCTCCCTCAGCTGGCTGGTCAGACACCACCCTCAGCGGGCTGGTCAGACATCCTCCCTCAGCGGGCTGGTCAGACACCCTCCCTCAGCGGGCTGGTCAGACACCTCCCTCAGCTGGCTGGTCAGACACCTCCCTCAGCTGGCTGGTCAGACATCTCCCTCAGCTGGCTGGTCAGACACCTCCCTCAGCTGACTGGTCAGACACCCTCCCTCAGCTGGCTGGTCAGACACCTCCCTCAAATGGTTGGTCAGACACCTCCCTCAGCTGGCTGGTCAGACACCTCCTTCAGCGGGCTGGTCAGACACCTCCCTCAAATGGCTGGTCAGACACCTCCCTCAGCTGGCTGGTCAGACACCTCCCTCAGCTAGCTGGTCAGACACCTCCCTCAGCTGGCTGGTCAGACACCCTCCCTCAGCTGGCTCCTCAGACACCTCCCTCAGCTGGCTGGTCAGACACCCTCCCTCAGCTGGCTGGTCAGACACCTCCCTCAGCTAGCTGGTCAGACACCCTCCCTCAGCTGGCTGGTCAGACACCTCCCTCAGCTAGCTGGTCAGACACCCTCCCTCAGCTGGCTGGTCAGACACCTCCCTCAGCTAGCTGCTCAGACACCTCCCTCTGCTGGCTGGTCAGACACCCTCCCTCAGCTGGCTGGTCAGACACCTCCCTCAGCTGGCTCCTCAGACACCTCCATCAGCTGGCTCCTCAGACACCTCCCTCAGCTGGCTGGTCAGACACCTCCCTCAGCGGGCTGGTCAGACACCTCCCTCAGCTAGCTGGTCAGACACCTCCCTCAGCTAGCTGGTCAGACACCTCCCTCAGCTGGCTGGTCAGACACCCTCCCTCAGCTGGCTGGTCAGACACCTCCCTCAGCGGGCTGGTCAGACACCTCCCTCAGCTGGCTGGTCAGACACCCTCCCTCAGCTGGCTGGTCAGACACCCTCCCTCAGCTGGCTCCTCAGACACCTCCCTCAGCTGGCTGGTCAGACACCCTCCCTCAGCTGGCTGGTCAGACACCTCCCTCAGCTAGCTGGTCAGACACCCTCCCTCAGCTGGCTGGTCAGACACCTCCCTCAGCTAGCTGGTCAGACACCCTCCCTCAGCTGGCTGGTCAGACACCTCCCTCAGCTAGCTGCTCAGACACCTCCCTCTGCTGGCTGGTCAGACACCCTCCCTCAGCTGGCTGGTCAGACACCTCCCTCAGCTGGCTCCTCAGACACCTCCCTCAGCTGGCTCCTCAGACACCTCCCTCAGCTGGCTGGTCAGACACCTCCCTCAGCGGGCTGGTCAGACACCTCCCTCAGCTAGCTGGTCAGACACCTCCCTCAGCTAGCTGGTCAGACACCTCCCTCAGCTGGCTGGTCAGACACCTCCCTCAGCTGGCTGGTCAGACACCTCCCTCAGCTGGCTGGTCAGACACCTCCCTCAGCGGGCTGGTCAGACACCTCCCTCAGCTGGCTGGTCAGACATCCTCCCTCAGCGGGCTGGTCAGACACCTCCCTCAGCTGGCTGGTCAGACACCTCCCTCAGCTGGCTGGTCAGACACCCTCCCTCAAATGGCTGGTCAGACACCACCCTCAGCTGGCTGGTCAGACACCTCCCTCAGCTGGCTGGTCAGACACCTCCCTCAGCTGGCTGCTCAGAGACCTCCCTCAGCTAGCTGGTCAGACACCTCCCTCAGCTGGCTGGTCAGACACCTCCCTCAGCTGGCTGGTCAGACACCTCCCTCAGCTAGCTGGTCAGACACCTCCCTCAGCTAGCTGGTCAGACACCTCCCTCAGCTAGCTGGTCAGACACCTCCCTCAGCTAGCTGGTCAGACACCTCCCTCAGCTAGCTGGTCAGACACCTCCCTCAGCTAGCTAGTCAGACACCTCCCTCAGCTAGCTGGTCAGACACGTCCCTCAGCTGGCTGGTCAGACACCTCCCTCAGCTAGCTGGTCAGACACCTCCCTCAGCTGGCTGGTCAGACACCTCCCTCAGCTAGCTGGTCAGACACCCTCCTTCAGCTGGCTGGTCAGACACCTCCCTCAGCTAGCTGCTCAGACACCTCCCTCAGCTGGCTGGTCAGACACCCTCCCTCAGCTGGCTGGTCAGACACCTCCCTCAGCTGGCTCCTCAGACACCTCCCTCAGCTGGCTCCTCAGACACCTCCCTCAGCTGGCTGGTCAGACACCTCCCTCAGCGGGCTGGTCAGACACCTCCCTCAGCTAGCTGGTCAGACACCTCCCTCAGCGAGCTGGTCAGACACCTCCCTCAGCTGGCTGGTCAGACACCTCCCTCAGCTGGCTGGTCAGACACCTCCCTCAGCTGGTTGGTCAGACACCTCCCTCAGCTGGCTGGTCAGACACCTCCCTCAGCTGGGCAGACAGACACCTCCCTCAGCTGGCTGGTCAGACAACTCCCTCAGCTAGCTGGTCAGACACCTCCCTCAGCTAGCTGTTCAGACACCTCCCTCAGCTGGCTGGTCAGACACCTCCCTCAGCTAGCTGTTCAGACACCTCCCTCAGCTAGCTGGTCAGACACCTCCCTCAGCTAGCTAGTCAGACACCTCCCTCAGCTGGCTGGTCAGACACCTCCCTCAGCTAGCTGGTCAGACACCCTCCCTCAAATGGCTGGTCAGACACCCTCCCTCAAATGGCTGGTCAGACACCTCCCTCAGCTGGCTGGTCAGACACCTCCCTCAGCTGGCTGGTCAGACACCCTCCCTCAAATGGCTGGTCAGACACCTCCCTCAGCTAGCTGGTAAGACACCTCCCTCAGCTGGCTGGTCAGACACCTCCCTCAGCTAGCTGGTCAGACACCTCCCTCAGCTAGCTGGTCAGACACCTCCCTCAGCTGGCTGGTCAGACACCTCCCTCAGCTGGCTGGTCAGACACCCTCCCTCAAATGGCTGGTCAGACACCACCCTCAGCTGGCTGGTCAGACACCTCCCTCAGCTGGCTGGTCAGACACCTCCCTCAGCTGGCTGCTCAGAGACCTCCCTCAGCTGGCTGGTCAGACACCTCCCTCAGCTGGCTGGTCAGACACCTCCCTCAGCTGGCTGGTCAGACACATCCCTCAGCTAGCTGGTCAGACACCTCCCTCAGCTGGCTGGTCAGACACCTCCCTCAGCTGGCTGGTCAGACACCTCCCTCAGCTGGCTGGTCAGACACCTCCCTCAGCTAGCTGGTCAGACACCTCCCTCAGCTAGCTGGTCAGACACCTCCCTCAGCTAGCTGGTCAGACACCTCCCTCAGCTGGCTGGTCAGACACCTCCCTCAGCTAGCTAGTCAGACACCTCCCTCAGCTAGCTGGTCAGACACCTCCCTCAGCTAGCTGGTCAGACACCTCCCTCAGCTAGCTGGTCAGACACCTCCCTCAGCTTGCTGGTCAGACACCTCCCTCAGCTAGCTGGTCAGACACCTCCCTCAGCTAGCTGTTCAGACACCTCCCTCAGCTGGCTGGTCAGACACCTCCCTCAGCTAGCTGGTCAGACACTTCCCTCAGCTGGCTGGTCAGACACCTCCCTCAGCTAGCTGGTCAGACACCTCCCTCAGCTAGCTGGTCAGACACCTCCCTCAGCTGGCTGCTCAGGTGTGGACACCCTGCAGTCAACACAGATCTAATAGACAAACCAGTCATGTTGGATGTTGATCAAGTGTGTTGTTGCCAAGTGTTTTTCTACTGATGAACTGAATCTAAACGGACACTAACTTAAACTCTTGTTTGATAGATACTAGTATTTAGTCTAGTTAAGTGTCAGCTAAATTCATGGATATCTGACACTAGGGCCCAGCATCTAGTCCTACAGGAAACTAACAACAAAACAGTTCAAACAAAGTTATAAAACAAACAACAAAAAAGATTTGTGTTCGGCCTCATTTAGCAACAAAAATCTGTGATTAGCAGAACTCAGAGCAATCAAATGAGCTTAGTCCAATGAGCCTTGACGACATATTAAGATTGTGAGCGTTAAATCACTGAGTTGTAATTTGTAACCAATAGCAGAACGCAGACACTCATTTGCTTGGAATAGTTGGACCACATGAAAGGTGAAAGGAAATTGAACTTTCTTTGACTTGTCCCGGACGCTGAGGCATTTAGGGCTAGCTGTGATGGCTGGATGAGGACTGACTGGGTTTAGGTTGGGTTGGGTTGTAGTCTAGAATGGTCCTACAAGTCATCCAGCCACAGGCCCGGCCCGGCCAGGGTCGGGGTTCTGTTAAGATGACTAGTCATGATGGTATGTATATCAAGCTTATCTCTTTATGTATGTGTATAGAGGTGGGAGTTGATCCGTGGTCTAACTCCTTACCCTCTCTGTCCGATCAGGGCCAGGTTTCCCGATAGGCTTACTAGTGTTTTAACGATGCATCTTTCTTAAAGAAAAGACTGAAGACATTAGACGCGTTTCCCACAACACCACTCCGAGAGAACAGTCCATATGTACGTTTGTTGGATCATTGTGTCGATACTGATAGGATCGAAAGAAAGGGAAAGCTGATCTCGGGTCAGTTTTCTCAATTCAAATCTTTCCTTAACATTATAATTATTTCACAATACTGACGACGGATCAGCTCAGAGAGAGAGAGAGAGAGAGAGAGAGAGAGAGAGAGAGAGAGAGAGAGAGAGAGAACAACCTACAGCTGCAAATATTATTGAGGCGGCTTATTATAATGCCTGACCAATAAAAATTCACAAAATCACAGATTTGTCATGTCATTGCGCACATGTTAGTGGTCTGAGGGCAGGCGTTAGATTTATGAGTGTTTTCAAGTGAAACGCTAATAACGATGGTTTTGGGAAACAGCTCAGAGATCTCTCTTCATTATTTCTGCAGGATAAGGATGGTTATGTCTCTCCGACCAGATCTCTTTTCATTGCTCCACCAGGATGAGGAGTTTGGCTCGACCAGCTGGTGGAGCTCTGGCTTACAGGGGCAGCGGTGAGGTCCTGAAGAGGAAGGAATTTGAGACCAGGAAAGCAGCTGCAGAGGCCTCCAGGCTCTCCAAGAGGAAACGGCAGAAGTTAGTCAGTTAGCTTCACTACCTGTCTGTCGGTCAACGAGTGGCCATGGTGCTCTCCCTCCAAGGGGAAGGCATTGTGTGTCTGGGTTTGTGCTTTGTGTTTACAGCCCTAAAGTTGACTGACTTCATTGTAGAAAGTAAAATTATTTTTTTAAGGTGATTTCAACTTGATCCGACATCCGAAGCGTTTGGGGTCACAACCTCTGTGAACGTTGTCTGGGGTATTTTGTCTTAAAAGTCTATCGCAGTGGGCAGGTTATGAAGTAGCCTGGAGGTCCAGATCTGTTTGTGTTCTCTTGTTTACAGCCTGACCGATATATATCGTTTCAACAATGAAAATAAGGAAATCTCATGCTATTTGAAAACTTTCGTCCGTTATGATGTCGTTAGTATCACAAATGAAAGAAATCAACATTTGAATCATATATCTTGGACAATTGCTCTTGTGTAATTCTGAGAACTGTGTGGAAAATTGTCACTTGTTCATTTCCCCACTGTGAAACAATATATCGGCAGATACCCGTATCAGTAAGTTTTGTCCCCTCAAACTACTTTTATCAGACCCCCCCCCATAAAAAAAACCCAGATGTAGGACCAGCCCTGTGCTGGGGGAGAGGAACTGAAACCATCTGAAGCCCTGTGCTGGGGGAGATGAACTGAAACCATCTGAAGCCCTGTGCTGGGGGAGATGAACTGAAACCATCTGAAGCCCTGTGCTGGGGGAGATGAACTGAAACCATCTGAAGCCCTGTGCTGGGGGAGAGGAACTGAAACCATCTGAAGCCCTGTGCTGGGGGAGAGGAACTGAAACCATCTGAAGCCCTGTGCTGGGGAGATGAACTGAAACCATCTAAAGCCCTGTGCTGGGGGAGAGGAACTGAAACCATCTGAAGCCCTGTGCTGGGGGAGATGAACTGAAACCATCTGAAGCCCTGTGCTGGGGGAGATGAACTGAAACCATCTGAAGCCCTGTGCTGGGGGAGATGAACTGAAACCATCTGAAGCCCTGTGCTGGGGGAGATGAACTGAAACCATCTGAAGCCCTGTGCTGGGGGAGATGAACTGAAACCATCTAAAGCCCTGTGCTGGGGGAGATGAACTGAAACCATCTGAAGCCCTGTGCTGGGGGAGAGGAACTGAAACCATCTGAAGCCCTGTGCTGGGGGAGATGAACTGAAACCATCTGAAGCCCTGTGCTGGGGGAGATGAACTGAAACCATCTGAAGCCCTGTGCTGGGGGAGAGGAACTGAAACCATCTGAAGCCCTGTGCTGGGGGAGAGGAACTGAAACCATCTGAAGCCCTGTGCTGGGGGAGATGAACTGAAACCATCTAAAGCCCTGTGCTGGGGGAGAGGAACTGAAACCATCTGAAGCCCTGTGCTGGGGGAGATGAACTGAAACCATCTGAAGCCCTGTGCTGGGGGAGAGGAACTGAAACCATCTGAAGCCCTGTGCTGGAGGAGATGAACTTATGTTCCCCATGAGTTTCATGAGGCTTGTTCATAATTGATTTAGCTGTTCGGTGACAAACTAACAATCTCTTTAATATAGAATATTCCCTCTCTTTAATACAGAATATTCCCTCTCTTTAATATAGAATATTCCCTCTCTTTAATATAGAATATTCCCTCTCTTTAATATAGAATATTCCCTCTCTTTAATATAGAATATTCCCTCTCTTTAATATAGAATATTCCCTCTGTGTCCTGGTGCGACCTGGCTTTGCCCCTCTCTCTAGGCTAAAAGTTCATCATCACCAAACCACTTGGGTACTGAGGTAATCCGAGATAATTTTCAGACCTAGACTACCCCTGAGAACATTCTCACTAGGGTACTGAGGTAATCCGAGATAATTTTCAGACCTAGACTACCCCTGAGAACATTCTCACTAGGGTACTGAGGTAATCCGAGATCATCTCCAGACCTGGACTACCCCTGAGAACATTCTCACTAGGGTACTGAGGTAATCCGAGATTAAGCGCAGTAGTTATGCCTTGTTTGATGACAAGCTGATGCAAACCTGTGATAAAATGCACACACACACACACACACACACACACACACACACACACACACACACACACACACACACACACACACACACACACACACACACACACACACACACACACAGTTTTGGAGGTATATCTAAACATTTACTTGCTCAGTACTGAGTTTGATTGAAGTGTTAAGTGGATTTATCCAACCGACAGATGTCTTGGTATGGGGTGTGTTTTCCATGCAGGTGTGTGTGTGGTGTAAGGATTTGCGTTAGGAACATTTGGCACCAGACAAGTGACCGGGAAGATTTGAATTCATCTGACATTTGAAAAATGTATCGGTCAGCCATATGCGTTGGGGTACGTACGTTGTTAGTGTATCCAGACCCGCAGCCAACGCCGTCAATTAACAAGGGATATTGGCCAAAATGAGCCACATTTACGTGTCCTAAAAAACAAATTACAAAAACACTATTTGTTGTGTTTCAATATGTAGCATATGTACAACATTATAGCCTTTTGTTTTCTTGGTTTTTTACTTTCGTAAAACAACAACTGTCCACCTCACGGTTCGTTCAGCTATCAAAGAGTTGAGCACTAAATGCATAAGCCTATAGGCTTTGGCCTTCACTTTATGATATTAATACACAAAAACATATATATACAAGGAAGAGAAGGCCTGGCCCTAGAGAATCTGAAAGAGATGTATTTATTTATTTCACCTTTATTTAACCAGGTCGGCCAGTTGAGAACAAGTTCTCATTTACAACTGCGACCTGGCCAAGATAAAGCAAAGCAGTTCTCCACAAACAACAACACAGAATTACACATGTGATAAACAGGAGTACAGTCAATAACCCACAAGAGCAAGAAAAATAGAAAAGTCTGTGTGTGCAAATGTAGAAGAGTAGGGAGGTAAGGCAATAAATAGGCCGTAGAGGCGAAATAATTACAATTTAGCGTTAATACTGGAGTGATAAATGTGCAGATGATGATGTGCAAGTAGAGATACTGGTGTGCAAAAGAGCAAGAGGGTAAGTAATAATATGGGGATGAGGTCGTCGGGTGGGCTATTTACAGATGGGCTATGTAAAGGTGCAGTGATCTGTGAGCTGCTCTGACAGCTGGTGCTTAAAGTTGGTGAGGGAGATATGAGTCTCCAGCTTCAGAGATTTTTTGCAATTCGTTCCAGTCATTGGCAGCAGAGAACTGGAAGGAAAGGCGGCCAAAGGAAGTGTTGGCTTTGGGTGTGACCAGTGAGATATACCTGCTGGAGCGCGTGCTACGGGTGGGTGTTGTTATCATGACCAGTGAGCTGAGATAAGGTGGGGCTTTACCTAGCAAATTCTTATAGATGACCTGGAGCCAGTGGGTTTGGCGACGAATATGTAGCGAGGGCCAGCCAACGAGAGCATACAGGTCGCAGTGGTGGGTGGTATAAGGGGCTTGGTTGCAGTGGTGGGTAGTATATGGGGCGTCGGTGACAAAACGGATGACACTGTGATAGACTGCATCCAGTTTGCTGAGTAGAGTGTTGGAGGCTATTTTGTAAATGACATCACCAAAGTCAAGGATCGGTAGGATCAGCAGGAGACTTGTTCTGTGAAGCAGGCCTGATCAGTTAGTTGAGAAGACAGCTATAGGCTGCAGGACTCTACTGATACAGATACATTAGAGTTATCTAATAACCATGTAGGCCTAGTAATGCGCTGTAACCCTATATGTGTTGACAACCTAACATCTTCTGATGCCCTCTTGTCTCTTCCCTCAATGGGAGCGCCTAGGCTGGCCTGAATGCTTAGCGTGTGGAGTGTGTTTGGCACCTGCAGAGACAGCCTCAAAAGGCATCACACTGTCACGGCTCGCTGTTTCTCTTTCTTTCTTTGTCAGGGGGCCTTTTCATCCTCCCGTGCGTTGCTGTCTCTGAGACCTTTAGTGCCTCCAGGTGTAGAAACAGAGCTGTTTTCATCTCTCTAACCTCGAACCCTGCCTCTACCCTTGCAACTTAGCGTGCGTCTGATCACTGCCTGCCCCTTGCACCTGTGGTAATAAAATACCAATGGAGTGGAGATATCATTGCCAATGTTAGTCAGATGTTGCCCTGTTTTTACCCTCCCCCCGGCTGGTTCATTCTACTCTGACTGGAGGATAACATTCAGCTCCCTCTGCTAGTCCTGCCCTCCCTGAAGCTGGGAGAGGAGAGGAGAGGAGAGGAGAGGGGAGGGGAGGGGAGGGGAGAGGAGAGGAGAGGGGAGGGGAGGGGAGAGGAGAGGAGAGGAGAGGAGAGGAGAGGAGAGGAGAGGGGAGGGGAGGGGAGAGGAGAGGAGAGGAGAGGAGAGGGGAGGGGAGGGGAGGGGAGAGGAGAGGAGAGGAGAGGGGAGGGGAGGGGAGGGGAGGGGAGAGGGGAGGGGAGGGGAGGGGAGGGGAGAGGAGAGGAGGAGAGGAGAGGGGAGGGGAGGGGAGGGGAGAGGAGAGGAGAGGAGAGGGGAGGGGAGGGGAGGGGAGGGGAGGGGAGAGGAGAGGAGAGGAGAGGAGAGGAGAGGAGAGGAGAGGAGAGGAGAGGAGAGGAGAGGGAGGAGAGGGGAGGGGAGGGGAGGGGAGGGGAGAGGAGAGGAGAGGAGAGGAGAGGAGAGGAGAGGAGAGGAGAGGAGAGGAGAGGAGAGGGGAGGGGGTGATGAGGGTGATGAGGGTGAGGCTGGGGTGATGAGGGTGAGGCTGGGGTGATGAGGGTGAGGGGTGGGGTGATGAGGGTGAGGGCTGGGGTGATGAGGGTAAGGCTGGGGTGATGAGGGTGAGGGGTGGGGTGATGAGGGTGAGGGCTGGGGTGATGAGGGTGAGGGGTGGGGTGATGAGGGTGAGGGGTGGGGTGATGAGGGTGAGGGGTGGGGTGATGAGGGTGAGGGCTGGGGTGATGAGGGTGAGGCTGGGGTGATGAGGGTAAGGCTGGGGTGATGAGGGTGAGGGCTGGGGTGATGAGGGTGAGGGGTGGGGTGATGAGGGTGAGGCTGGGGTGATGAGGGTGAGGGGTGGGGTGATGAGGGTGAGGCTGGGTGATGAGGGTGAGGGCTGGGGTGATGAGGGTGAGGCTGGGGTGATGAGGGTGAGCATCCCTATGAAGCAAACACACTTTCATCTTTGGATAAAATAATTAATTTGGTTGTTATATCCATAACAGTTTGTATTCTAAGCCAATCAGATGTTTTATTTTTAAGTTATTGACAGTTGTTTGTACGTTCCCAGTAGTGGCCAATTTCAAAGCTACGAAAATACTTTGGTGTTGAGGCAACCCTCAGATAAACATTTTCCTGATGTGTTTTTACCTTCTCAGATTAGTGGTTTTACTTTATGTCAAATTGATGTTCTGATAAATGCACATGATAGCATATTTAATGGACAATTAAAAATATATATATATTTTTTTTATGCTAGCAGTTGTGCCTTAATGTCACAGCCTCACAGTAGCAACATGACTTGATGAACATTTTACATTACATTTTAGTCATTTAAATTTTAGTCATTTAGCAGACGCTCTTATCCAGAGCGACTTACAGTAGTGAATGCATACATTTCACGATTTTTTTTTTTTTTTAATATAATTAATTTATTTTTTGTACTGGCCCCCCGTGGGAATCGAACCCACAACCCTGGCGTTGCACACACCATGCTCTACCAACTGAGCCACAGGGAAGACCACAACAAGATAATAGATTTCAAGCATTCACAGCTTACATTTTTAAATACATTTTGTCTTATTTTACTGTTAAATGAACCTTGCAATTGTTGTACATGGATTCTATTTTTTGTAAATGTGACATTTCTCTCAGGTGGGCTTGAAGGGTAACAGTTGCATAAGAAGTATGTCCTCTATACAGAATGTAAATTGTAAATAAATATATATTGTTCAATATTGACAATACTAACGTTACATAATATTGTACTCTATAGTGCATGTTTATACCCCAAACCATTGGTTTCTAAATATTTCATGACTAGACTTTGCTATATTGTCTTTTTCACCATAAATCACTGTTGTTCCTATTAAACCCAGTGTGCTCCTATTAAACACAGTGTGCTCCTATTAAACCCAGTGTGCTCCTATTTAACCCAGCGTGCTCCTATTTAACCCAGTGTGTTCCTATTTAACCCAGTGTGTTCCTATTAAACCCAGTGTGTTCCTATTTAACCCAGTGTGTTCCTATTTAACCCAGTGTGCTCCTATTTAACCCAGTGTGCTCCTATTTAACCCAGTGTGTTCCTATTTAACCCAGTGTGCTCCTATTAAACCCAGTGTGCTCCTATTAAACCCAGTGTGCTCCTATTAAACCCAGTGTGCTCCTATTAAACCCAGCGTGCTCCTATTAAACCCAGCGTGCTCCTATTAAACCCAGTGTGCTCCTATTAAACCCAGCGTGCTCCTATTAAACCCAGTGTGCTCCTATTAAACCCAGTGTGCTCCTATTAAACCCAGTGTGCTCCTATTAACCCAGTGTGCTCCTATTAACCCAGTGTGCTCCTATTAAACCCAGTGTGCTCCTATTAAACCCAGTGTGCTCCTATTAAACCCAGTGTGCTCCTATTAAACCCAGTGTGCTCCTATTAAACCCAGTGTGTTCCTATTAAACCCAGTGTGTTCCTATTAAACCCAGTGTGCTCCTATTAAACCCAGTGTGCTCCTATTAAACCCAGTGTGCTCCTATTAAACCCAGCGTGCTCCTATTAAACCCAGCGTGCTCCTATTAAACCCAGCGTGCTCCTATTAAACCCAGTGTGCTCCTATTAAACCCAGCGTGCTCCTATTAAACCCAGTGTGCTCCTATTAAGTCCAGTGTGCTCCTATTAAACCCAGTGTGCTCCTATTAAACCCAGTGTGCTCCTATTAAACCCAGTGTGCTCCTATTAAACCCAGTGTGCTCCTATTAAACCCAGTGTGCTCCTATTAAACCCAGTGTGCTCCTATTAAACCCAGTGTGCTCCTATTAAACCCAGTGTGCTCCTAGTAAACCCAGCGTGCTCCTATTAAACCCAGTTTTAAACACATCAGGATAGTGTGTTGATATCCCTAATATTCAATGAACATGAGCATTAATATGTTTATTGTTCAGATTTAAGTTGATTAAAACATACAACAACTACAGTTCTGCATATTGTGCATCTAATGCAGAGAGAGAAGAAGAAGACAGGTAGTGGTTGATGCAGAGAGAGAAGAAGAAGACAGGTAGTGGTTGATGCAGAGAGAGAAGAAGAAGACAGGTAGTGGTTGATGCAGAGAGAGAAGAAGAAGACAGGTAGTGGTTGATGCAGAGAGAGAAGAAGAAGACAGGCAGTGGTTGTTGCAGAGAGAGAAGAAGAAGACAGGTAATGGTTGATGCAGAGAGAGAAGAAGAAGACAGGTAATGGTTGATGCAGAGAGAGAAGAAGAAGACAGGTAGTGGTTGATGCAGAGAGAGAAGAAGAAGACAGGCAGTGGTTGTTGCAGAGAGAGAAGAAGAAGACAGGTAGTGGTTGATGCAGAGAGAGAAGAAAAAGACAGGTAGTGGTTGATGCAGAGAGAGAAGAAGAAGACAGGTAGTGGTTGATGCAGAGAGAGAAGAAGAAGACAGGTAGTGGTTGAAGCAGAGAGAGAAGAAGAAGACAGGTAGTGGTTGAAGCAGAGAGAGAAGAAGAAGACAGGTAGTGGTTGATGCAGAGAGAGAAGAAGAAGACAGGTAGTGGTTGAAGCAGAGAGAGAAAAAGAAGACAGGTAGTGGTTGATGCAGAGAGAGAAGAAGAAGACAGGTAATGGTTGATGCAGAGAGAAGAAGAAGACAGGTAGTGGTTGAAGCAGAGAGAAGAAGAAGACAGGTAGTGGTTGATGCAGAGAGAGAAGAAGAAGACAGGTGGTGGTTGATGCAGAGAGAGAAGAAGAAGACAGGTAGTGGTTGATGCAGAGAGAGAAGAAGAAGACAGGTAGTGGTTGATTAAAATGCCAACAAGTGAGGGACAAGAAGATGACTACTGGACGACTACTCATGCACTTTAGGGTGGGGACATTGTCATGTTGTTGTCCTTCATTCATCCAGGTGATTGTGTTTTTTGGTCCACCACCTGTACCTTTGTAATACAACAGTAGAGGGAGATTGGAAACTGTCTTCAGATCATTCAACTTGTCTTCCTAATGCCTAATTAACAAGAATATCAGTACAGCAAATGTAAATCAGCTTTCAGATAATTCATAGAAAGTTGTGTCTGTTATGGTCTTTGTGCTCTGATATCTTATCCACAGAGGGACTGGCCTTTGTGGGTTCAGGTTTATGTTCTAACGTTGCAATAATACACACAATTCAACTAATCATGTCTTGATTGACGTTGGCAAGAACAAAAGCCTAAAAGACGATTTATGCTTGATTCGGAAATGTGGTCCGGAAGCTCCAGGGGGTTTGACACAATTGCGAAGCATCTGGAGGCTTGAGGAAGCCAAATGGAGCTCTGTACCGCATCGCCGTGCACCTCCCAAAGCATCTGGAGGCTTGAGGAAGCCAAATGGAGCTCTGTACCGCATCGCCGTGCACATCCCAAAGCATCTGGAGGCTTGAGGAAGCCAAATGGAGCTCTGTACCGCATCGCCGTGCACCTCCCAAAGCATCTGGAGGCTTGAGGAAGCCAAATGGAGCTCTGTACCGCATCGCCGTGCACCTCCCAAAGCATCTGGAGGCTTGAGGAAGCCAAATGGAGCTCTGTACCGCATCGCCGTGCACCTCCCAAAGCATCTGGAGGCTTGAGGAAGCCAAATGGAGCTCTGTACCGCATCGCCGTGCACCTCCCAAAGCATCTGGAGGCTTGAGGAAGCCAAATGGAGCTCTGTACCGCATCGCCATGCACCTCCCAAATTTGTATCAATGCAGAGGGCTCTGTATAGCATCCGCATTGACATGATTGGTTGACGGAAGGTGGGAGGGCGGGAGGTCCTGTATAAACACAGTCACTTCCTTGACAACTTCCTTCACAACAGCTCTGTGCAGCTCGGCTAAGCGCAGGAAGTATGAATGGACTTCTGAAGAGACCATATTTCCGTTAAAACTTCTTCGGGATTGGTGTCTCTTCCACGGGATGGTTGAGCTAACGTATGCTAATGTGATTAGCATGAGGTTGTAATTAAAATGAACATTTCCTAGAACATAGACATATCTGATATGGGCAGAAAGCTTAAATTCTTGTTAATCTAACTGCACTGTCCAATTTACAGTAGCTATTACAGTGAAGTAATACCATGCTATTGTTTGAGGAGAGTACACAATTTTGAACATGAAAAGTTATTCATAAACAAATTAGGCACATTTGGGCAGTCTTCATACAACATTTTGAACAGAAATGCAATGGTTCATTGGATCAGTCTAAAACTTTGCACGTACACTGCTGCCATCTAGTGGCCAAAATCTAAATTCCACCTGGGCTGGAATAATACATTATGGCCTTTCTCTTGCATTTCAAAGATGATGGTACAAAAAACCCCCACAAAAGAACAGTTGTTTTTTTCTTTGTATTATCTTTTACCAGATCTAATGTGTTATATTCTCCTACATTAATTTCACATTTCCACAAACTTCAAAGTGTTTCCATTCAAATGGTACCAAAAATATGCATATCCTTGCTTCAGGGCCTGAGATACAGGCAGTTAGATTTGGGTTTGTCATTTTAGGCGGAAATTGAAAGAAAGGGGCGGATCCTAATGAGGTGCTGCTGTACGGTTAATGCAGGGTCGGATGAATCCTTTAAATCCACATTGATCTCTGTAGATGTGATTGGACACCCCCCTGTTATGAGTGATGAATAGTAATGATCAGTTTATTTTAATAAATGTAGGAGAGATTAATATAATTTCATTTTACATGAGAAATGTCAGTTTGTAAGTTTTGAAACATTTAGAGATGAATTAAAATAGATAACTTAAGAGATTGGGTTTATTTGTAACACCCATGGGCTTAAAGGGGAAGTTCGGATCCCATTAAGCCCAGTCCGGACTTTTCACATATTTTATCAAATATTTCAATAACTTATAATAAAATGTTGATTTAGATTTTGGTGAACATAATAAATACACTTATCTGAAATAACAATCAACTGATCACACATTCCCTGCTTCTCTTTCATCAGCTGCTTCTCTCTCTGCAGAACATTTTTCTTTATTCAAACTTCTCCGTTTATTTTTCATGGGCTACAAACTTCTGCGGTGAAACAAACGGGTGTCAAGAAGAAGAAGGAAGACAGACATCTAGATGGCTTTTCAAAACAACTGCCACAGGCTTGTTGAGTCTTAGCGGAGTGTAGGCTATGCGTCACCAGAGAGATGTTGAAGCCATTTGCTGCTGAATAAATTGTTTGACAGAAGATCATTCCGGGGGCTGAGAAGAAGGTTTTAAACGAACGACCGGATTCCCTTGGATCAGGTGGTGGTGTGAGAACTCAGCATCCTTCATGCTAATGCAGTGTTTATAATGGCTGTAAACACACTGCAGGAGAGAGAGCTAGTGGAGAGACTCAGCACTGACATCTGTTTCACTCTGCCTCACCCCCAGCAGCTGTTTCACTCTGCTTTTTTATTTATTATTTTTTTATTTTTTTATTTCACCTTTATTTAACCAGGTAGGCAAGTTGAGAACAAGTTCTCATTTTACAATTGCGACCTGGCCAAGATAAAGCAAAGCAGTTCGACAACATACAACAACACAGAGTTACACATGGAGTTAAAACAAACATATAGTCAATAATACAGTAGAAAAATAAGTCTATATACAATGTGAGCAAATGAGGTGAGATAAGGGAGGTAAAGGCAATAAAAGGCCATGGTGGCAAAGTAAATACAATATAGCAAGTAAAACACTGGAATGGTAGATTTGTAGTAGAAGAAAGTAGAAAGTAGAAATAGAAATAATGGGGTGCAAAGGAGCTAAATAAACAAATAAATAAATAAATACAGTAGGGGAAGAGGTAGTTGTTTGGGCTAAATTATAGATGGGCTATGTACAGGTGCAGTGATCTGTGAGCTGCTCTGACAGCTGGTGCTTAAAGCTAGTGAGGGAGATAAGCGTTTCCAGTTTCAGAGATTTTTGTAGTTCGTTCCAGTCATTGGCAGCAGAGAACTGGAAGGAGAGACGACCAAAGGAGGAGTTGGCTTTAGGGGTGACCAGAGAGATATACCTGCTGGAGCGCGTGCTACAGGTGGGTGCTGCTATGGTGACCAGTGAGCGGAGATAAGGGGGGACTTTACCTAGCAGAGACTTGCTTCACCCCCATTAGCTGTTTCACTCTGTTTCACTCTACTTCACCCCCATTAGCTGTTTCACCACCAGCTCTACTCTGAGCTCAGCTCAACAATCATTCCTGGTTATCGAGACACTTTCCTTTTTCTCCTTCTCTGACTTGCAGAGCTTCGAATTCACCTCTCTCACCTCACTCACCTCATTCACCTCTCTCACCTATCTCACTTCACTCACCTCTCTCACCTCTCTCACCTATCTCACCTCACTCACCTCTCTCACCTCTCTTACCTCTCCCAGTGTGACCTGGTGGTCCACCGCCTGTGACTGCATATGTGTGCATTCTGTCACGTTTGAAAACCGATCTTTCATTGTTTGTTCTTCTAATGAAGCCAGATGATAAGCATCTGTCCCACTATCCTTTTTCTGATCGTTTCCTGTCTGAATGTTGGAGGCTGTAGAGCTCTGATCGTTTCCTGTCTGAATGTTGGAGGCTGTAGAGCTCTGATCGTTTCCCGTCTGAATGTTGGAGGCTGTAGAGCTCTGATCTTCCCTGTCTGAATGTTGGAGGCTGTAGAGCTCTGATCGTTTCCTGTCTGAATGTTGGAGGCTGTAGAGCTCTGATCGTTCCCTGTCTGAATGTTGGAGGCTGTAGAGCTCTGATCGTTTCCTGTCTGAATGTTGGAGGCTGCAGAGCTCTGCATCAGACCAACACAAGACAGAACTAAATGCCTATAATGCCTCTAAAAACGTAGGCCACACATTAAATATATATGTGGCAATTTAACAAGTAGGATTTGTTATCTGTAATGGTTATGATAAATTAGGAATTGTTGCGCACCGTTGGTATATACATAAATTCACACATATTCTTTCCCAGTGCGGGCATCGTTTTCTTAAAAACATATATTTTTCCATGTGAGTACACGTGCAGTCAAAACATTTCAAATGCCCATCCCTAGGCAGAACCCTTTCGGGTTCCATGTAGAACCCTTTGTAGAATGATTTTACCTGGAACCAAAAAAGATTTCCTCCGATGGTTCTCCTGTGGGGAAAGCCAAACCACCCTTTTAGGTTCTAGATTGCATCTTTTTTTTAAATAAGAGTGTAGTTTGAGGCCCCATCATTAGTCCTAATACCCACAGCCCTACCTAATGACAGAGGGCTTGTTAATCCTCGGTAAGAGATTTGTCGACGGAGGGAAACTTAGACACACTCATCTCTGTCTGTATATCGTCCGAGGTATTACTCCCCCTCCAAGTGTGACTGAGTGTTTCTCTAGCTACTGGGTGGTGGGCGGGTGGGGGGGTAACCCCAGTCACTTGCCTCCTCAACACCTGTGTTTACTTTGAGGCCTCCATGACCCAGCAGTAATCCTTCACAGTGAGCTACCTCCCAGCCTCCAAATATGTTCTGCACTTTCACCACTGTGCGATTCCTCCAATACTTTTATTATGGGGCACATGCCAAAAGACCAGTATAAATTACATTCCTCTTTCCAAATTGTAGTATATTTGAACATGGGGGTAGAGAGAGAGAGAGATCCTGTTCTCTATTATGGTAATTTAAGCGAAGTAAAGAGCTGGAATAAGAGGGAGAGGGTGGTGCTGTACTAGCTGGGCCTGGTGCTGTACTAGCTGGGCCTGCTGCTGTACTAGCTGGGCCTGGTGCTGTACTAGCTGGGCCTGGTGCTGTACTGGCTGGGCCTGCTGCTGTACTAGCTGGGCCTGGTGCTGTACTAGCTGGGCCTGGTGCTGTACTAGCTGGGCCTGGTGCTGTACTAGCTGGGCCTGGTGCTGTACTAGCTGGGCCTGGTGCTGTACTAGCTGGGCCTGGTGCTGTACTGGCTGGGCCTGCTGCTGTACTAGCTGGGCCTGGTGCTGTACTAGCTGGGCCTGGTGCTGTACTAGCTGGGCCTGGTGCTGTACTAGCTGGGCCTGGTGCTGTACTAGCTGGGCCTGGTGCTGTACTAGCTGGGCCTGGTGCTGTACTAGCTGGGCCTGGTGCTGTGCTAGCTGGGCCTGGTGCTGTACTAGCTGGGCCTGGTGCTGTACTAGCTGGGCCTGGTGCTGTACTAGCTGGGCCTGGTGCTGTACTGGCTGGGCCTGGTGCTGTACTAGCTGGGCCTGGTGCTGTACTAGCTGGGCCTGGTGCTGTACTAGCTGGGCCTGGTGCTGTACTAGCTGGGCCTGGTGCTGTACTAGCTGGGCCTGGTGCTGTGCTAGCTGGGCCTGGTGCTGTGCTAGCTGGGCCTGGTGCTGTACTTGCTGGGCCTGGTGCTGTACTAGCTGGGCCTGGTGCTGTACTAGCTGGGCCTGGTGCTGTACTAGCTGGGCCTGGTGCTGTACTAGCTGGGCCTGGTGCTGTACTGGCTGGGCCTGGTGCTGTACTAGCTGGGCCTGGTGCTGTACTAGCTGGGCCTGGTGCTGTGCTAGCTGGGCCTGGTGCTGTGCTAGCTGGGCCTGGTGCTGTGCTAGCTGGGCCTGGTGCTGTACTAGCTGGGCCTGGTGCTGTACTAGCTGGGCCTGCTGCTGTACTAGCTGGGCCTGGTGCTGTACTAGCTGGGCCTGGTGCTGTACTGGCTGGCCTGGTGCTGTACTAGCTGGGCCTGGTGCTGTACTAGCTGGGCCTGGTGCTGTACTAGCTGGGCCTGGTGCTGTACTAGCTGGGCCTGGTGCTGTGCTAGCTGGGCCTGGTGCTGTGATAGCTGGGCCTGGTGCTGTGCTGGCTGGGCCTGGTGCTGTGCTAGCTGGGCCTGGTGCTGTACTAGCTGGGCCTGGTGCTGTACTAGCTGGGCCTGGTGCTGTACTAGCTGGGCCTGGTGCTGTGCTAGCTGGCCTGGTGCTGTACTAGCTGGGCCTGGTGCTGTACTAGCTGGCCTGGTGCTGTACTAGCTGGGCCTGGTGCTGTACTAGCTGGGCCTGGTGCTGTACTAGCTGGGCCTGGTGCTGTGCTAGCTGGGCCTGGTGCTGTACTAGCTGGCCTGGTGCTGTACTAGCTGGGCCTGGTGCTGTGCTGGCTGGCCTGGTGCTGTGCTGGCTGGCCTGGTGCTGTGCTGGCTGGCCTGGTGCTGTGCTGGCTGGCCTGGTGCTGTACTAGCTGAGCCTGGTGCTGTGCTGGCTGGCCTGGTGCTGTGCTGGCTGGGCCTGGTGCTGTACTGGCTGGCCTGGTGCTGTACTGGCTGGGCCTGGTGCTGTACTGGCTGGCCTGGTGCTGTACTGGCTGGGCCTGGTGCTGTGCTGGCTGGCCTGGTGCTGTGCTGGCTGAGCCTGGTGCTGTGCTGGCTGGCCTGGTGCTGTACTAGCTGGGCCTGGTGCTGTACTAGCTGGCCTGGTGCTGTACTAGCTGGGCCTGGTGCTGTACTAGCTGGGCCTGGTGCTGTACTAGCTGGGCCTGGTGCTGTACTGGCTGGGCCTGGTGCTGTACTAGCTGGCCTGGTGCTGTGCTGGCTGGCCTGGTGCTGTACTAGCTGGCCTGGTGCTGTACTGGCTGGCCTGGTGCTGTGCTGGCTGAGCCTGGTGCTGTGCTGGCTGGCCTGGTGCTGTGCTGGCTGGCCTGGTGCTGTGCTGGCTGGCCTGGTGCTGTACTGGCTGG
Source organism: Salmo trutta (assembly GCF_901001165.1). Lineage (NCBI taxonomy): Eukaryota > Metazoa > Chordata > Actinopteri > Salmoniformes > Salmonidae > Salmo > Salmo trutta. Next base: position 46,552,568 of record NC_042965.1, read on the forward strand.
CCTGGTGCTGTACTGGCTGGCCTGGTGCTGTGCTGGCTGAGCCTGGTGCTGTGCTGGCTGGCCTGGTGCTGTGCTGGCTGGCCTGGTGCTGTGCTGGCTGGCCTGGTGCTGTGCTGGCTGGCTTAGTGCTGTGCTGGCTGGCCTAGTGCTGTGCTGGCTAGGCCTGGTGCTGTGCTGAGCTGGCTGGCCTGGTGCTGTGCTGGCTGGCCTGGTGCTGGTGCTGTGCTGCGCTGGCTGGCCTGCTGCTGTGCTGGCTGGCCTGGTGCTGTGCTGTGCTGGCTGGCCTGGTGCTGTGCTGTGCTGGCTGGCCTGGTGCTGTGCTGTGCTGGCTGGCCTGGTGCTGTGCTGGCTGGCCTAGTGCTGTGCTGGCTGGCCTAGTGCTGTGCTAGCTGGCCTGGTGCTGTGCTGGCTGGCCTGGTGCTGTGCTGGCTGGCCTGGTGCTGTGCTGGCTGGCCTGGTGCTGTGCTGGCTATTTGTATTTGTATTTATTATGAATCCCCATTATTTCCTGCCATGGCAGCAGCTACTCTTCCTGGGGTCCAGCTAAATTAAGGCAGTTAAACAATTTTAAAACATCACAATACATTCACAGATTTGGTGCTGTGCTGGCTGGCCTGGTGCTGTGCTGGCTGACCTGGTGCTGTGCTGGCTGGCCTGGTGCTGTGCTGGCTGACCTGGTGCTGTGCTGGCTGGCCTGGTGCTGTGCTGGCTGGCCTGGAGCTGTGCTGTGCTGGCTGGCCTGGTGCTGTGCTGGCTGGCCTGGTGCTGTGCTGTGCTGGCTGAGCCTGGTACTGTGCTGGCTGGCCTGGTGCTGTGCTGGCTGGCCTGGTGCTGTGCTGTGCTGGCTGGCCTGGTGCTGTGCTGGCTGGCCTGGTGCTGTGCTGGCTGGCCCGGTGCTGTGCTGGCTTGGTGCTGTGCTGGCTGGCTTAGTGCTGTGCTGGCTGGCCTAGTGCTGTGCTGGCTAGGCCTGGTGCTGTGCTGAGCTGGCTGGCCTGGTGCTGTGCTGGCTGGCCTGGTGCTGTGCTGTGCTGGCTGGCCTGGTGCTGTGCTGGCTGGCCTGGTGCTGTGCTGAGCTGGCTGGCCTGGTGCTGTGCTGGCTGGCCTGATGCTGTGCTGCGCTGGCTGGCCTGCTGCTGTGCTGGCTGGCCTGGTGCTGTGCTGTGCTGGCTGGCCTAGTGCTGTGCTGGCTGGCCTAGTGCTGTGCTAGCTGGCCTGGTGCTGTGCTGGCTGGCCTGGTGCTGTGCTGGCTGGCCTGGTGCTGTGCTGGCTGGCCTGGTGCTGCGCTGGCTGGCCTGGTGCTGTGCTGGCTATTTGTATTTGTATTTATTATGAATCCCCATTATTTCCTGCCATGGCAGCAGCTACTCTTCCTGGGGTCCAGCTAAATTAAGGCAGTTTATACAATTTTAAAACATCACAATACATTCACAGATTTCACAATACACTGTGTTCCCTCAGGCCCCTACTCTACTACCACATATCTACAATACACTGTGTTCCCTCAGGCCCCTACTCTACTACCACATATCTACAATACACTGTGTTCCCTCAGGCCCCCTACTCTACTACCACATATCTACAATACACTGTGTTCCCTCAGGCCCCTACTCCACCACTACCACATATCTACAATGCAAAATTCATGTGTACATAGTGCATATGTTATCATGTGTTTGTGTCTCTTCACAGTCCCCGCTGTTCCATAAGGTGTATTTTTATCCGTTTTTTAAATCTGATTCTACTGCTGCATCAGTTACTTGATGTGGAATATAGTTCCATGTAGTCATGTCTCTATGTAGTACTGTGTGCCTCCCATAGTCTGTTCTGGACTTGGGGACTGTGAAGAGACCTCTTGTGGCATGTCTTGTGGGGTATGCTTGGTGTCCGAGCTACCCCAGCCAAACCCTAACCCCGGACTATGCTGGGCCAACTGTGTGCCACCCTATGGGACTCCCAATCACGGCCAGTTGTGATACAGCCTGGAATCGAACCAGGGTCTGTAGTGACGCCTCTAGACTGAGATGCAATGCCTTAGACCGCTGCGCCACTCTGTCAATAACTTTCCTAAATACAAGTAGTGATGAAGTCAATCTCTCCTCCACTTTCAGCCAGGAGAGATTGACATGCATATTATTAATATTAGCTCTCTGTGTTAATCCAAGGGCCAGCCGTGCTGCCCTGTTCTGAGACAATTGCAATTTTCCTAAGTCTCTTTTTGTGGAACCTGACCACATGACTGAACAGTAGTCCAGGTGCGACAAAACTAGGGCCTGTAGGACCTGCCTTGTTGACAGTGTTGTTAAGAAGGTAGAAACTAGGGCCTGTAGGACCTGCCTTGTTGATAGTGTTGTTAAGAAGGTAGAAACTAGGGCCTGTAGGACCTGTCTTGTTGATAGTGTTGTTAAGAAGGTAGAAACTAGTGCCTGTAGGACCTGCCTTGTTGATAGTGTTGTTAAGAAGGTAGAAACTAGGACCTGTAGGACCTGTCTTGTTGATAGTGTTGTTATGAAGGCAGAGCAGTGCTTTATTATGGACAGACTTCACCCCATCTTAGCTACTGTTGTATCAATATGTTTTGACCAGGACAGTTTACAATCCAGGGTTACTCCAAGCAGTTTATTCACCTCAACTTGCTCAATTTCCACATGATTTATTACAAGATTTAGTTGAGGTTTAGGGTTTAGTGACTGTTTTGTTCCAAATACAATGCCTTTAGTTTTATAAATATTTAGGGATAACTTATTCCTTGCCACCCATTCTGAAACTAACTGCAGCTCTTTGTTGAGTGTTGCAGTCATTTCAGTCTCTGTAGTAGCTGATGTGTATAGTGTTGAGTCATCCACATACATAGACACTCTGGCTTTATTCAAAGCCAGTGGCATGTCGTTAGTAAAGATTTTAAAAAGTAAGGGGCCTAGACAGCTGCCCTGGAGAATTCCTGATTCTACCTGGATTACAGTGAGGGAAAAAAGTATTTGATCCCCTGCTGATTTTGTACGTTTGCCCACTGACAAAGAAATGATCAGTCTAAAATTTTAATGGTAGGTTTATTTGAACAGTGAGAGACAGAATAACAACAGAAAAATCCAGAAAAACGCATGTCAAAAATGTTATAAATTGATTTGCATTTTAATGAGGCCCTGACTAGAGCTGCGGAACAGGAGGAAATGGGAAGGGGACTGGTGGCGGAAGTGAATGGAGGAACCAAGGTTCTCTCTACATTTCCTTCCTTCCAGGGATAGATGGGTTTGTAGAAATTGTGCTAGGAGAGGGAATTTTTATCTATTTTGGACACTAATATTACCCGGGCTAGTAGTAATCCCAATATACTTGCTTGGCTGGGCAGGGCCCAAAATCCGTAAGTTCCTTTCATCCTCCACCATGAACTGACTTGTCCCCCTCAGTGTGTCCTGCCCTGTCCCCCTGTTTCAGCTGGTGCCCTGCCCTGTCTCCCTGTTTCAGCTGGTGTCCTGCCCTGTCCCCCTGTTTCAGCTGGTGTCCTGCCCTGTCTCGCTGTTTCAGTTGTTGTCCTGCCCTGTCTCCCTGTTTCAGTTGGTGTCCTGCCCTGTCTCCCTGTTTCAGTTGGTGCCCTGCCCTGTCCCCCTGTTTCAGTTGGTGTCCTGCCCTGTCTCGTTGTTTCACTTGGTGCCCTGCCCTGTCTCCCTGTTTCAGCTGGTGTCCTGCCCTGTCTCGTTGTTTCACTTGGTGTCCTGCCCAGTCTCGCTGTTTCAGTTGGTGTCCTGCCCAGTCTCGCTGTTTCAGTTGGTGTCCTGCCCTGTCTCCCTGTTTCAGTTGGTGCCCTGCCCTGTCTCGCTGTTTCAGTTGGTGCCCTGCCTTGTCTCCCTGTTTCAGTTGGTGTCCTGCCCTGTCTCCCTGTTTCAGTTGTTCCTCTGTTTCAGGTGCCGTCTGTTTCAGTTGGTCCCCTGTTTCAATTGGTCCCCTTTTTCAGTTGTCAGTCTTTAGCAGGTCCATACAGGTCATGTAGAGTTTAGGATACCATTACGTCTCATTTATTCACTGATGATTGTTGTAAGTCCTGGGAGGTAGTATTATACCAGTACTGTGGGCTGGGTTCTGCTGTGATTACTTACTGCTGTGGGCTGGGTTCTGCTGTTATTACTTACTGCTGTGGGCTGGGTTCTGCTGTGGGCTGGGCTCTGCTCTGAGGCTAGTAGCTAGGGGCTCGTAATGATCCCTCTCTGCTCTGAGGCTAGCAGCTAGGGGCTCGTAATGATCCCTCTCTGCTCTGAGGCTAGCAGCTAGGGGCTCGTAATGATCCCTCTCTGCTATGGTCAGTGGAGCCATGTTGACTAATACAGTGTATGCAGACACAGACAGACAGACAGACAGACAGACAGACAGACAGACAGACAGACAGACAGACAGACAGACAGACAGACAGACAGACAGACAGACAGACAGACAGACAGACAGACAGACAGACAGACAGACAGACAGACAGACAGACAGACAGACAGACAGACAGACAGACAGACAGACAGACAGACAGACAGACAGACAGACGCTTGACTGGCTTCTCAAACATAACGCTATGTCTCATTCTAAAAGATAAATGAAAGATCAAACAACCTCTCCTTTTAAAAGTGTTGCTTTCCTGTCTGACAAGGAAGGAAAAATGAAAAATAGCAAATAGCTACACTATAAGTGACATCAGTGCATTTCAAAAAGAGCGTCTTCTCAGAATAACAACATTAGTGTGTTGAGCCGAGAATAACGGTTCAAATCTCCACCAGAAGAACGTAATGTGGTACATGTTTACTCTCCAAACCCCTCCGCTCCAAACCCCCTCCGCTCCAAACCCCTCCGCTCCAAACCCCTCCGCTCCAAACCCCTCCGCTCCAAACCCCTCCGCTCCAAACCCCTCCGCTCCAAACCCCTCCGCTCCAAACCCTCTCTACCCCCTCCGCTCCAAACCCCCTCCGCTCCAAACCCCCTCCGCTCCAAACCCCTCCGTTCCAACCCCCTCCGCTCCAAACCCCTCCGCTCCAAACCCCTCCGCTCCAAACCCCCTCCGCTCCAAACCCCTCCGCTCCAAACCCCCTCCGCTCCAAACCCCCTCCGCTCCAAACCCCTCCGCTCCAAACCCCTCCGCTCCAAACCCCCTCCGCTCCAAACCCCCTCCGCTCCAAACCCCTCCGCTCCAAACCCCCTCCGCTCCAAACCCCCTCCGCTCCAAACCCTCTCTACCCCCCTCCACTCCAACCCCCTCCACCCTACCCCCCTCCACTCCAAACCCTCTCTACCCCCCTCCACTCCAACCCCCTCCACCCTACCCCCCTCCACTCCAAACCCTCTCTACCCCCCCTCCACTCCAACCCCCTCCACCCTACCCCCCTCCACTCCAAACCCTCTCTACCCCCCTCCACTCCAACCCCCTCCACCCTACCCCCCTCCACTCCAAACCCTCTCTACCCCCCCTCCACTCCATCCCCCTCCACCCTACCCCCCTCCACTCCAAACCCTCTCTACCCCCCCTCCACTCCAACCCCCTCCACCCTACCCCCCTCCACTCCAAACCCTCTCTACCCCCCTCCACTCCATCCCCCTCCACCCTACCCCCCTCCACTCCAAACCCTCCCTACCCCCGCTCCACTCCATCCCCCTCCACCCTACCCCCCTCCACTCCAACCCCCTCCACCCTACCCCCCCAACCTCATAACCCTTCGTCTTCACATCGTCATCTGCTGGAGGAAGCTCTTCAACAACATTAGTGATTGTTATCTCTGAGGCACGGCTTCCGTCCCAATTGAATGTATATAATCTGACTGGTCTTTGTGAGCATCAACACACATCTCTCACAGGATATTAACAAGGTCACCCTTTAGCACTGTGATGTCCTCAGCAGCTCAAAGAAATATGTGAAAATACTCTCAAATACAATTTGTTTTTTTAATAAATAACCATTCAAAGTATTAAAATAAAACTACACAGAAAATAGCAGATACTCAAATATGTATATGAACCCAGCTCTGAGGCCTACATAGTGTAAAACCTAGTGAAGTAGACATGCCTAGTGTAACACCTAGTCAAGTAGTCCTACATAGTGTAACACCTAGTCAAGTAGTCCTACATAGTGTAACACCTAGTCAAGTAGTCCTACATAGTGTAACACCTAGTCAAGTAGGCCTACATAGTGTAACACCTAGTCAAGTAGGCCTACATAGTGTAACACCTTGTCAAGTAGGCCTATATAGTAGTACACCTTGTCAAGTAGACCTACATAGTATAACACCTTGTCAAGTAGTCCTACATAGTGTAACACCTAGTCAAGTAGGCCTACATAGTGTAACACCTTGTCAAGTAGTCCTACATAGTGTAACACCTAGTCAAGTAGGCCTACATAGTGTAACACCTAGTCAAGTAGGCCTACATAGTGTAACACCTTGTCAAGTAGGCCTATATAGTAGTACACCTTGTCAAGTAGACCTACATAGTATAACACCTTGTCAAGTAGTCCTACATAGTGTAACACCTAGTCAAGTAGGCCTACATAGTGTAACACCTAGTCAAGTAGTCCTACATAGTGTAACACCTAGTCAAGTAGCCCTACATAGTGTAACACCTAGTCAAGTAGTCCTACATAGTGTAAAAACCAGTCAAGTAGGCCTACATAGTGTAACACCTAGTCAAGTAGTCCTACATAGTGTAACACCTTGTCAAGTAGGCCTACATAGTGTAAAAACTAGTCAAGTATGCCTACATAGTGTAAAAACTAGTCAAGTAGGCCTACATAGTGTAACAAATGGTCAGGTAGACCTACAAAGTGTAACACCTTGTCAATTAGGCCTTCATAGTGTAACACCTTGTCAAGTAGGACTTCATAGTGTAACACCTAGTCAAGTAGGCCTACATAGTGTAACACCTTGTCAAGTAGGCCTACATAGTGTAACACCTTGTCAAGTATGCCTACAAGCAGCGTGGAAAAGAATGGACCTGGGAGGAAGTTCTGGACGGCAAGGGATCCTGGACATGGGAGGAGATCCAGGCTGGATGGGATCGCCTTCCATGGGAACTAGTGGAGGCAGCGAGAGCAGAGCGGCGACGAGAGGAGGCACGATACTAACGGCGAGGCAAGTGCGAGAGGCAGCCCCCAAAAAAATGTTTTTTGGGGGGGGCACACGGGGAGATTGGCAAAGTCAGGTTGAAGACCTGAGCCAACTCCCCGTGCTTACTGTGGGGGGCGAGTGACCGAGCAAGCACCATGTTATGCTGAGATACGCACTGTGTCGCCAGTGCGCAGCTACAGCCCAGAGCGCTCGGTGCAAGCTCCTCACAGGTGCCGTGCTAGAAATGGCATTCAGCCAGGAAGGAGTATGCCTGCTCAGCGTTCCTGGTCTCCGGTGTGTCTTCTCGGCCCAGGTTATCCTGCGCCAGCTCTACGCACGGTAACCCCAGTTCGCCAACACAAACCTGTGCGACCTGTCACAACGCCTCGTGCTTGTCGGGCTACGGAGGTTATACAGCCAGGATGGGTTGTGCCAGCCATAAGCTCCAGACCTCCAGTGCGCCTCCACAACCCAGTATACCCTGTGCCTGCGCTGCGCACCTGACCTCCGGCTACGCTCTCCAGTCCGGAGCCTCCAGCGACGTTCCCTAGTCCAGAACTCCCAGAGACGTTCCCTAGTCCAGAACTCCCAGCAACGATCCCTAGTTCGGTGAGACCTATTCCAGCTCCACGAATGAAGCCTCCAGTGATGATCTATGGTCTGAAGCCTGTAGGGAGGATCCATGGCACGAAGCCTCCAGTGATGATCCATGGCACGGAACCTATAGTGATGATCCACGGCACGGAGCCTGCAGTGATGGTCCACAGTTCAGAACCTCCTGAGATGGCCTACAGTTCGGAACCTCCTGAGACGGCCTACAGTCCGGAACCTCCTGAGATGGCCTACAGTCCGGAACCTCCTGAGATGGCCTACAGTTCGGAACCTCCTGAGACGGCCTACAGTCCGGAACCTCCTGAGATGGCCTACAGTTCGGAACCTCCTGAGACGGCCTACAGTCCGGAACCTCCTGAGACGGCCTACATTCCGGAACCTCCTGAGATGGCCTACAGTTCGGAACCTCCTGAGACGGCCTACAGTCCGGAACCTCCTGAGATGGCCTACAGTTCGGAACCTCCTGAGACGGCCTACAGTCCGGAACCTCCTGAGACGGCCTACAGTCCGGAACCTCCTGAGATGGCCTACAGTCCGGAACCTCCTGAGACGGCCTACAGTCCGGAACCTCCTGAGACGGCCTACAGTCCGGAACCTCCTGAGACGGCCTACAGTCCGGAACCTCCAGTGGTGGCCTGCAGCCCGGAGCCTCCAGCATTGATCTACAGTCCGATTCCTTCGACGACGATCCACGGTCAGGTGGTAATAAAGCAGAAGGATCAGCGGGTGGAGCGGGGAGTACGCCCAGAACCGGAGCCACCTCCTATGCTGGAGGTTATGTGGACTGCATTTGAGCCGCCATAGACAATTATCACCCTCCCTACCCTCCCTTTTGTTTTGCGGTGTTTTTATTTTATTTGTTGCATTCGGAGTCTGCACCTTTGGGGGGGGGGGGGGGTACTGTCACGTCCTGACCCTAGTAAGATGTAATTTTCTATAGTAGAGTAGGTCAGGGCGTGACGGGGGTGTTTTGTGTTTTTCTATGTTTCCTATTTCTATGTTTAAGTTCTAGTTTTTCTATTTCTATGTTGGGAGTGTTTGGGTTAATCTCCAATTGGAGGCAGCTGATCCTCGTTGCCTCTGATTGGAGATCATATTTAAGTAGGGGTTTTTCTCTTCCTGTTTTGTGGGTTATTATCTTTTGAGTAGTGTTTGTTTCCCTCTGCGTCACGGTTTGTTGTTTTTTTTATATTCAGTTATTTAGTGTATTGCATTACGTTTCACGAATAAATAATAATGTGGAACTACAAACACGCTGCACCTTGGTCCCCTTTATACGACCCTCGTGACAGGCCTTAACACATCATTAGACTGTTTACTGTTCTATTTCCTTATCCACTAAATAAAGGCCTTAAAGGGGGCATTATAGACAACAGTAAGACCGTCTGCATCACCAACGCTTCCAACCACTTCAGGCACTAACTGAAGCGAGTACCAATGTTAGGACTGTTACAAACACATTTCTAAAGGTCCAGATATGTTGTATGTTTTTGTCAAATGCTGGTTATGACCTTCCAGAAGTCTTTATTTTTTGTGGCATTCCATCTGGCGACTGGAGTAGTGTGTGCCAATTAAATCACATCTGTTTGACACTCTTATGCATCCGACTCTAAACACCACACAGATGTAGCAATTGTATCTGTACTACTCGTGAAGGAATGAGATATAGCAACAGAAGCAGCTACAGTATTGGTACGCTCAGTAACAGTTCAGTGTGTGTCTCGACTCGGAGCAGTTCCCTTGAGTCTTGAGTACACAGGAAGGAAAGTCTTACCTCCTTAACAACTCATATACATCTGTTGCCTCTTGACATGGCTTTGCCCCTGAGCCTTTCCATTGGCTCAAAATGCCATAGGAAACAGACACTTAAGTTCGCATCGCTGCGCACTACCTTGTTTGACTGTTAGCTTGCGTTACAGAAGGTTTATGACCAACATCACACGGATTGTTCTGCCGTTGTAATCCTTGGCGAGGCACCTAAAATACAAAAATAAATAAATGGGAAATATATTTTGGGGTTGGAAAAATGCTTTCAGTGTAAATTTAAATGACTAAAACCAGATAACGTATGTAGAAAAGATAATATATCTTTATAATTTTACATCATACAATCTTGAGAACTAATAATCACCAAAATAAAAGATTGACATTGGCAAAAAACTAAGATTTGCAGGAAATGATCTTTAAAAGTGCAAACATTTCTCTCGGCTCCATGGCGAAAATGTTTACATTGCAGGAAATCGGCTTAAAGGTGCAATACGCGATAATCGCTCAGCCATTTCCTGGTTGCAATTAAAATATGAATATTTCGCCTAATTTCAGTTCATGTGACAAAACAAACTGTCATTGTGTAGAGAAAATGTTCACAAATATTCTGCTGCTGACCATATCTACGCCCCTGTCACACGGCCACCACCTAACCCCATTTATGAAAATAAATAAATAACTGCATTAAACAAATGGAATATGTTTGATAACTTTATCTAGCGTTCACAAAACTGTACATCTTGTTGAACGCACCAAAGGTTTCCCTAACAGACCTTTCCCTTTAAAAGGTATCTCTGAGACTTTTTTTGAAGAGAGACTCAAATCTAAGTGGGTTCATCGAAAGAGGATGTATTCTGACAGGTTTGACCCCTCTCTCCAGTTACTGCCAGGACAGGACTGTTTTGTCCTGGTTCAAAAGGATGTTTGAGCAACAACTGACCTCTCTGACCAGTCCAACACCCTGATGTTTCCCCCCCGGCCAGCAGTAATACTGGTCCTGCTGGTCCTCCGTTCCCAGCTCCTCACACCTGCTCCCTCCCGGGCATATTCAACAAGGAAGCACAAATGAAATGAAAGAGACACCCCAATGGACATTCCACGGTTGTTGATGTAATCTTGCAGTGTAATACAAGCCAGCTGTGTATCATCACACTTTGACTTGCTCCACTGTGAACAACGTCAAAACCTGGGGCTCTGAGGAATGGCTGTGTATCCAGACTGTATCCAACCTCAGACTGTATCCACCTCAGACTGTATCCACCTCAGACTGCTCCAACCTCAGACTGTATCCACCTCAGACTGGACCAACCTCAGACTGGACCAACCTCAGACTGTATCCAACCTCAAACTGTATCCAACCTCAGACTGTATCCAACATCAGACTATACCCACCTCAGACTGTATCCACCTCAGACTGTATCCAACCTCAGACTGTATCCACCTCAGACTGGACCAACCTCAGACTGTATCCAACCTCAAACTGTATCCAACCTCAGACTGTATCCAACCTCAGACTGTACCCACCTCAGACTGTATCCACCTCAGACTGTATCCAACCTCAGACTGTATCCAACCTCAGACTGTATCCACCTCAGACTGTATCCACCTCAGACTGTATCCACCTCAGACTGTACCATGCAAGTGAGAGGGTCCTCAGACAGTGAAGTAAATGCTGTTCAAAGTACACTGCTCAAAAAAATAAAGGGAACACTAAAATAACACATCCTAGATCTGAATGAATGAAATAATCTTATTAAATACTTTTATCTTTACATAGTTGAATGTGCTGACAACAAAATCACACAAAAAAAATCTATGGAAATCCAATTTATCAACCCATGGAGGTCTGGATTTGGAGTCACACTCAAAATTAAAGTGGAAAACCACACTACAGGCTGTTCCAACTTTGATGTAATGTCCTTAAAACAAGTCAAAATGAGGCTCAGTAGTGTGTGTGGCCTCCACGTGCCTGTATGACCTCCTGACAACGCCTGGGCATGCTCCTGATGAGGTGGCGGATGGTCTCCTGAGGGATCTCCTCCCAGACCTGGACTAAAGCATCCGCCAACTCCTGGACAGTCTGTGGTGCAACGTGGCGTTGGTGGATGGAGCGAGACATGATGTTCCAGATGTGCTCAATTGGATTCAGGTCTGGGGAACGGGCGGGCCAGTCCATAGCGTCAATGCCTTCCTCTTGCAGGAACTGCTGACACACTCCAGCCACATGAGGTCTAGCATTGTCTTGCATTAGGAGGAACCCAGGGCCAACCGCACCAGCATATGGTCTCACAAGGGGTCTGAGGATCTCATCTCGGTACCTAATGGCAGTCAGGCTACCTCTGGCGAGCACATGGAGGGCTGTGCGGCCCCCCAAAGAAATGCCACCCCACACCATGACTGACCCACCGCCAAACCGGTTATGCTGGAGGATGTTGCAGGCAGCAGAACGTTCTCCACGGCGTCTCCAGACTCTGTCACGTCTGTCACATGTGCTGAGTCTGAACCTGCTTTCATCTGTGAAGAGCAAAGGGCGCCAGTGGCGAATTTGCCAATCTTGATGTTCTCTGGCAAATGCCAAACGTCCTGCACGGTGTTGGGCTGTAAGCACAACCCCCACCTGTGGACGTCGGGCCCTCATACCACCCTCATGGAGTCTGTTTCTGACCGTTTGAGCAGACACATGCACATTTGTGGCCTGCTGGAGGTCATTTTGCAGGGCTCTGGCAGTGCTTCTCCTGCTCCTCCTTGCACAAAGGCGGAGGTAGCGGTCCTGCTGCTGGGTTGTTGCCCTCCTACGGCCTCCTCCACGTCTCCTGATGTACTGGCCTGTCTCCTGGTAGCGCCTCCATGCTCTGGACACTACGCTGTCAGACACAGCAAACCTTCTTGCCACAGCTCGCATTGATGTGCCATCCTGGATGAGCTGCACTACCTGAGCCACTTGTGTGGGTTGTAGACTCCGTCTCATGCTACCACTAGAGTGAAAGCACCGCCAGCATTCAAAAGTGACCAAAACATCAGCCAGGAAGCATAGGAACTGAGAAGTGGTCTGTGGTTACCACCTGCAGAACCACTCCTTTATTAGGGCTGTCTTGCTAATTGCCTATAATTTCCACCTGTCGTCTATCCCATTTGCACAACAGCATGTGAAATTTATTGTCAATCAGTGTTGCTTCCTAAGTGGACAGTTTGATTTCACAGAAGTGTGATTGACTTGGAGTTACATTGTGTTGTTTAAGTGTTCCCTTAATTTTTTTGAGCAGTATATTTCTTTCTTGTATGGATAATCTATTTGCTTGTTCATTTTGCTTGACATACAACCAATCTGTTAGCGTCGGTATTTGGTTTGGAGGGTTGGGCTATATGATTTGTCTGGTGGTGACGAAACAGACCAGCCTCATCGTGTAGTGAGAGATAACTATGCTGTCTTGGAACATGGTGATGGGAGATCTTGTTCCTCGCCCATTTACCCAATGTTTGTCATAAAGATTTCCTTATTTTCTTTCACATTGTTTACGTAAGCACCATCAGATACATTCATTCACCGTGTTGTTTTAAAACATTTTTGCGTTTCAATGTGTGTTGTGTTATCTGTGGGGTAAATGATGCCGACAGCCTATAAACAGGACCTGTTTTATATTCTTCTCGTCTCTGGTTTATTTTCACAAACTATCCTCTTCGGTAAGTTAGGTTTCTGGGAAAAACCACTCCATGACTGATGATGCTATGACCTTAAAGAATCTAAATGATCTTCATCAGCATTGAGTTGACGTCAGTTACTTTTAATGAGTTGTGTTGAGCTAAAACAGAAATGTCTCTCTGGCGGTTTATGTTGGGACATCCTATACAATGCTGAACTGACCAGAGCTTTTCCCCTCCCAAGGACTCCACTGTACTGTTGACTGATCAGAGCATTTCCCCTCCCAAGGCCTCCACTGTACTGTTGACTGATCAGAGCATTTCCCCTCCCAAGGCTTCCACTGTACTGTTGACTGATCAGAGCATTTCCCCTCCCAAGGCCTCCACTGTACTGTTGACTGACCAGAGCTTTTCCCCTCCCAAGGCCTCCACTGTACTGTTGACTGACCAGAGCATTTCCCCTCCCAAGGACTCCACTGTACTGTTGACTGATCGGAGCATTTCCCCTCCCAAGGCCTCCACTGTACTGTTGACTGACCAAAGCATTTCCCCTCCCAAGGCCTCCACTGTACTGTTGACTGATCAGAGCATTTCCCTCCCAAGGCCTCCACTTTACTGTTGACTGACCAGAGCTTTTCCCCTCCCAAGGCCTCCACTGTACTGTTGACTGACCAGAGCATTTCCCCTCCCAAGGACTCCACTGTACTGTTGACTGATCAGAGCATTTCCCCTCCCAAGGCCTCCACTTTACTGTTGACTGACCAGAGCATTTCCCCTCCCAAGGCTTCCACTGTACTGTTGACTGATCAGAGCATTTCCCCTCCCAAGGCCTCCACTTTACTGTTGACTGACCAGAGCATTTCCCCTCCCAAGGCCTCCACTGTACTGTTGACTGATCAGAGCATTTCCCCTCCCAAGGCCTCCACTTTACTGTTGACTGACCAGAGCATTTCCCCTCCCAAGGCATCCACTGTACTGTTGACTGATCAGAGCTTTTCCCCTCCCAAGGCCTCCACTGTACTGTTGACTGATCAGAGCATTTCCCCTCCCAAGGCCTCCACTGTACTGTTGACTGACCAGAGCATTTCCCCTCCCAAGGCCTCCACTGTACTGTTGACTGACCAGAGCATTTCCCCTCCCAAGGACTCCACTTTACTGTTGACTGACCAGAGCATTTCCCCTCCCAAGGCCTCCACTGTACTGTTGACTGATCAGAGCTTTTCCCCTCCCAAGGCCTCCACTGTACTGTTGACTGATCAGAGCATTTCCCCTCCCAAGGCCTCCACTGTACTATTGACTGACCAGAGCATTTCCCCTCCCAAGCCCTCCACTGTATCAAATCAAATCAATCAAATCAAATTTATTTATATAGCCCTTCGTACATCAGCTGAAATCTCAAAGTGCTGTACAGAAACCCAGCCTAAAACCCCAAACAGCAAGCAATGCATGTGAAAGAAGCACGGTGGCTGGGAAAAACTCCCTAGGAAAAACTCCTGAGAAAGGCCAAAAACCTAGGAAGAAACCTAGAGAGGAACCAGGCTATGAGGGGTGGCCAGTCCTCTTCTGGCTGTGCCGGGTGGATATTATAACAGAACATGGTCAAGATGTTAAAACGTTCGTAAATGACCAGCATGGTCAAATAATAATAATCATAGTAGTTGTCGAGGGTGCAACAAGCACGTCCGGTGAACAGGTCAGGGTTCCGTAGCCGCAGGCAGAACAGTTGAAACTGGAGCAGCAGCATGGCCAGGTGGACTGGGGACAGCAAGGAGTCATCATGCCAGGTAGTCCTGAGGCATGGTCCTAGGGCTCAGGTCCTCCGAGAGAAAGAAAGAAAGAGAGAAAGAGAGAATTAGAGAGAGCATATTTACATTCACACAGGACACCGGATAAGACAAGAGAATACTCCAGATGTAACAGACTGACCCTAGCCCCCCGACACATAAACTACTGCAGCATAAATACTGGAGGCTGAGACAGGAGGGATCAGAAGACACTGTGGCCCCATCCGATGATACCCCCGGACAGGGCCAAACAGGCAGGATATAACCCCACCCACTATGCCAAAGCACAGCCCCCACACCACTAGAGGGATATCTACAACCACCAACTTACCGTCCGAAGACAAGGCCGAGTATAGCCCACAAAGAACTCCGCCACGGCACAACCCAAGGGGGGGGCGCCAACCCAGACAGGAAGACCACGTCAGTGGCTCAACCTACTCAAGTGACGCACCCCTCCCATGGACGGCATGGAAGAACACCAGTAAGTCAGTGACTCAGCCCCTGTAAAAGGGTTAGAGGCAGAGAATCCCAGTGGGAAGAGGGGAACCGACAAGGCAGAGACAGCAAGGGTGGTTTGTTGCTCCAGCCTTTCCGTTCACCTTCACACTCCTGGGCCAGACTATACTTAATCATAGGACCTACTGAAGAGATAAGTCTTCAGTAAAGACTTAAAGGTTGAGACTGAGTCTGCATCTCTCACATGGGTAGGCAGACCATTCCATAAAAATGGAGCTCTATAGGAGAAAGCCCTACCTCCAGCCGTTTGCTTAGAAATTCTAGGGACAATTAGGAGGCCTGCGTCTTGTGACCGTAGCGTACGTGTAGGTATGTACGGCAGGACCAAATCGGAAAGATAGGTAGGAGCAAGCCCATGTAATGCTTTGTAGGTTAGCAGTAAAACCTTGAAATCAGCCCTTGCCTTAACAGGAAGCCAGTGTAGGGAGGCTAGCACTGGAGTAATATGATCAAACTTTTTGGTTCTAGTCAGGATTCTAGCAGCCGTATTTAGCACTAACTGAAGTTTGTTTAGTGCTTTATCTGGGTAGCCGGAAAGTAGAGCATTGCAGTAGTCGAGCCTAGAAGTAACAAAAGCATGGATTAATTTTTCTGCGTCATTTTTGGACAGAAAGTTTCTGATTTTTGCAATGTTACGTAGATGGAAAAAAGCTGTCCTTGAAGCAGTCTTGATATGTTCTTCAAAAGAGAGATCAGGGTCCAGAGTAACGCCGAGGTCCTTCACAGTTTTATTTGAGACGACTGTACAACCATCCAGATTAATTGTCAGATTCAACAGAAGATCTCTTTGTTTCTTGGGACCTAGGACAAGCATCTCTGTTTTGTCCGAGTTTAAAAGTAGAAAATTTGCAGCCATCCACTTCCTTATGTCTGAAACACAGGCTTCTAGCGAGGGCAATTTTGGGGCTTCACCATGTTTCATTGAAATGTACAGCTGTGTGTCGTCCGCATAGCAGTGAAATTTAACATTATGTTTTCAAATGACATCCCCAAGAGGTAAAATATATAGTGAAAACAATAGTGGTCCTAGAACGGAACCTTGAGGAACACCGAAATTTACAATTGATTTGTCAGAGGATGAACCATTCACAGAGAAAAACTGATATCTTTCCAACAGATAAGATCTAAACCAGGCCAGAACTTGTCCATGTAGACCAATTTGGGTTTCCAATCTCTCCAAAAGAATGTGGTGATCGATGGTATCAAAAGCGGCACTAAGATCTAGGAGCATGAGGACAGATGCAGAGCCTCGGTCTGACGTCATTAAAAGGTCATTTACCACCTTCACAAGTGCAGTCTCAGTGCTATGATGGGGTCTAAAACCAGACTGAAGCGTTTCGTATACATTGTTTGTCTTCAGGAAGGCAGTGAGTTGCTGCGCAACAACTTTTTCAAATATTTTTGAGAGGAATGGAAGATTCGATATAGGCCGATAGTTTTTTATAATTTCTGGGTCAAGATTCGGCTTTTTCAAGAGAGGCTTTATTACTGCCACTTTTAGTGAGCTTGGTACACATCCGGTGGATAGAGAGCCGTTTATTATGTTCAACATAGGAGGGCCAAGCACAGGAAGCAGCTCTTTCAGTAGTTTAGTTGGAATAGGGTCCAGTATGCAGCTTGAGGGTTTGGAGGCCATGATTATTTTCATCATTATGTCAAGAGATATAGTACTAAAACACTTTAGTATCTCCCTTGATCCTAGGTCCTGGCAGAGTTGTGCAGACTCAGGACAATGGAGCCCTGGAGGAATACCCAGATTTAAAGAGGAGTCCGTAATTTGCTTTCTAATGATCATGATCTTTTCCTCAAAGAAGTTCATAAATTTATTACTGCTGAAGTGAAAGCCATCCTCCATTTGCGAATGCTGCTTTTAAGTTAGCTTTGCGACAGTGTCAAAAATAAATTTCGGATTGTTCTTATTTTCCTCAATTAAGTTGGAAAAATAGGATGATCGTGCAGCAGTGAGGGCTCTTCGATACTGCACGGTACTGTCTTTCCAAGCTAGTCGGAAGACTTCCAGTTTAGTGTGGCGCCATTTCCGTTCCAATTTTCTGCGAGGGGGTTTATACTAACGTTACTATCTGTACTTGCTGGTGGCACAGACGCTGTTTCATCCTTTCCTACACTGAAATGACCCTTGCCTAACGATTGCGTCTGAAGCTGGGCTAGCAGCACAGCTATCCTTGCCGTAAGGCGATCGTTCTCCTGTATATTATGAGTACAACGACTGCAATTAGAAGGC
Source organism: Salmo trutta (assembly GCF_901001165.1). Classification (NCBI taxonomy): domain Eukaryota; kingdom Metazoa; phylum Chordata; class Actinopteri; order Salmoniformes; family Salmonidae; genus Salmo; species Salmo trutta. The sequence continues at coordinate 46,570,195 of NC_042965.1, forward strand.
ATCATGTTAATGTTACTTAGCTTCGGCTGTTTGAAGTCCTGACGAACCATGTCCAGATAAAACCTCCGGGGTAGGAGAGTTGAATGAGAAAAAAAAAGTTGAGTGAGGGAAAAAGTAAAAATATACGGTAATGAAAAAGTAAAAACCGTCAGGTAGCAAAGTAAAAACGGCAACAAAAACGCACAGCAGCGTAAACAAGTCTGCAAGTTGTGACCGGAAACACTGTACTGTTGACTGATCAGAGCTTTTCCCCTCCCAAGGCCTCCACTGTATCTATAGACATGCCCTACAATGCAGAACGATACAACTGCTACTTGTGTCGGCAGGGGAAAAAACACATTTATCAACGTGAAAACAAAACTGATCCAACGAAAGTATTTTGGAGCTATATTCTAACCTCTTAAAACTGTACTTCACTCAAATGAAAACAAACATGGCCTGTTCTTTCCTCTAGAATGTTCTTCAGGTGGAAAACTGTCTCAACCACAGTAGAAAGAGACGCTCTCAGTGGCCGGTTCACTGTCTTCAGGATGACTCTGTTAGCTTGCTGTTGACCTGATGAAGGTTTCACACACGGGCTGCATCTAAGACAGAACTCTATTCCTTACACACAGTCCTGGTCTATAGTAGTTCACTATATAGGGAATAGGGCTCTGGTCTATAGTAGTACCACTATATAGGGAATAGGGCTCTGGTCTATAGTAGTACCACTATATAGGGAATAGGGCTCTGGTCTATAGAAGTTCACTATATAGGGAATAGGGCTCTGGTCTATAGTAGTACCACTATATAGGGAATAGGGCTCTGGTCTATAGTAGTACCACTATATAGGGAATAGGGCTCTGGTCTATAGTAGTACCACTATATAGGGAATAGGGCCCTGGTCTATAGTAGTGTACTACATAGGGAATATGGCTCTGGTCTATAGTAGTACCACTATATAGGGAATAGGGCTCTGGTCTATAGTAGTACCACTATATAGGGAATAGGGCTCTGGTCTATAGTAGTACCACTATATAGGGAATAGGGCTCTGGTCTATAGTAGTACCACTATATAGGGAATAGGGCTCTGGTCTATAGTAGTTCACTATATAGGGAATAGGGCTCTGGTCTATAGTAGTACCACTATATAGGGAATAGGGCTCTGGTCTAAAGTAGTCACTATATAGGGAATAGGGCCCTGGTCTAAAGTAGTACCACTATATAGGGAATAGGTCTCTGGTCTATAGTAGTTCACTATATAGGGAATAGGGCTCTGGTCTATAGTAGTACCACTATATAGGGAATAGGGCTCTGGTCTAAAGTAGTCACTATATAGGGAATAGGGCTCTGGTCTATAGTAGTACCACTATATAGGGAATAGGGCTCTGGTCTATAGTAGTACCACTATATAGGGAATAGGGCTCTGGTCTATAGTAGTACCACTATATAGGGAATAGGGCTCTGGTCTATAGTAGTGCACTATATAGGGAATAGGGCTCTGGTCTATAGTAGTGTACTATATAGGGAATAGGGCTCTGGTCTATAGTAGTACCACTATATAGGGAATAGGGCTCTGGTCTATAGTAGTACCACTATATAGGGAATAGGGCTCTGGTCTATAGTAGTTCACTATATAGGGAATAGGGCTCTGGTCTATAGTAGTACCACTATATAGGGAATAGGGATCTGGTCTATAGTAGTTCACTATATAGGGAATAGGGCTCTGGTCTATAGTAGTGCACTATATAGGGAATAGGGCTCTGGTCTATAGTAGTACCACTATATAGGGAATAGGGCCCTGGTCTATAGTAGTGCACTATATAGGGAATAGGGCTCTGGTCTATAGTAGTACCACTATATAGGGAATAGGGCTCTGGTCTATAGTAGTACCACTATATAGGGAATAGGGCTCTGGTCTATAGTAGTGCACTATATAGGGAATAGGGCTCTGGTCTATAGTAGTACCACTATATAGGGAATAGGGCTCTGGTCTATAGTACCACTATATAGGGAATAGGGCTCTGGTCTATAGTAGTACCACTACATAGGGAATAGGGCTCTGGTCTATAGTAGTACCACTATAAGGGGGATTAGGGCTCTGGTCTATAGTAGTACCACTATATAGGGAATAGGGCTGTGGTCTATAGTAGTACCACTATATAGGGAATAGGGCTCTGGTCTATAGTAGTACCACTATATAGGGAATAGGGCTCTGGTCTATAGTAGTGCACTATATAGGGAATAGGGCTCTGGTCTATAGTAGTACCACTACATAGGGAATAGGGCTCTGGTCTATAGTAGTACCACTATATAGGGAATAGGGCTCTGGTCTATAGTAGTACCACTATATAGGGAATAGGGCTCTGGTCTATAGTAGTACACTATATAGGGAATAGGGCTCTGGTCTATAGTAGTTCACTATATAGGGAATAGGGCTCTGGTCTATAGTAGTACCACTATATAGGGAATAGGGCTCTGGTCTATAGTAGTACCACTATATAGGGAATAGGGCTCTGGTCTATAGTAGTACCACTATATAGGGAATATAGCTCTGGTCTATAATAGTACCAGTATATAGGGAATAGGGCTCTGGTCTATAGTAGTACCACTATATAGGGAATAGGGTTCTGGTCTATAGTAGTACCAGTATATAGGGAATAGGGCACTGGTCTATAGTAGTGCACTATATAGGGAATAGGGCACTGGTCTATAGTAGTACCACTATATAGGGAATAGGGCTCTGGTCTATAGTAGTACCACTATATAGGGAATAGGGCTCTGGTCTATAGTAGTACCACTATATAGGGAATAGGGCTCTGGTCTATAGTAGTGTACTATATAGGGAATAGGGCTCTGGTCTATAGTAGTACCACTATATAGGGAATAGGGCTCTGGTCTATAGTAGTATCACTATATAGGGAATAGGGCTCTGGTCTATAGTAGTGCACTATATAGGGAATAGGGCTCTGGTCTATAGTAGTACCACTATATAGGGAATAGGACTCTGGTCTATAGTAGTACCACTATATAGGGAATAGGGCTCTGGTCTATAGTAGTACCACTATATAGGGAATAGGGCTCTGGTCTATAGTAGTACCACTATATAGGGAATAGGGCTCTGGTCTATAGTAGTACCACTATATAGGGAATAGGGCTCTGGTCTATAGTAGTACCACTATATAGGGAATAGGGCTCTGGTCTATAGTAGTACCACTATATAGGGAATAGGGCTCTGGTCTATAGTAGTCCACTATATAGGGAAAAGGGCTCTGGTCTATAGTAGTACCACTATATAGGGAATAGGGCTCTGGTCTATAGTAGTACCACTATATAGGGAATAGGGCTCTGGTCTATAGTAGTATCACTATATAGGGAATAGGGCTCTGGTCTATAGTAGTGCACTATATAGGGAATAGGGCTCTGGTCTATAGTAGTACCACTATATAGGGAATAGGACTCTGGTCTATAGTAGTACCACTATATAGGGAATAGGGCTCTGGTCTATAGTAGTACCACTATATAGGGAATAGGGCTCTGGTCTATAGTAGTACCACTATATAGGGAATAGGGCTCTGGTCTATAGTAGTACCACTATATAGGGAATAGGGCTCTGGTCTATAGTAGTACCACTATACAGGGAATAGGGCTCTGGTCTATAGTAGTACCACTATATAGGGAATAGGGCTCTGGTCTATAGTAGTACCACTATATAGGGAATAGGGCTCTGGTCTATAGTAGTACCACTATATAGGGAATAGGGCTCTGGTCTATAGTAGTACCACTATATAGGGAATAGGGCTCTGGTCTATAGTAGTACCACTATATAGGGAATAGGACTCTGGTCTATAGTAGTACCACTATATAGGGAATAGGGCTCTGGTCTATAGTAGTACCACTATATAGGGAATAGGACTCTGGTCTATAGTAGTACCACTATATAGGGAATAGGGCTCTGGTCTATAGTAGTACCACTATATAGGGAATAGGGCTCTGGTCTATAGTAGTACCACTATATAGGGAATAGGGCTCTGGTCTATAGTAGTACCACTATATAGGGAATAGGGCTCTGGTCTATAGTAGTACCACTATATAGGGAATAGGGCTCTGGTCTATAGTAGTACCACTATATAGGGAATAGGGCTCTGGTCTATAGTAGTCCACTATATAGGGAAAAGGGCTCTGGTCTATAGTAGTACCACTATATAGGGAATAGGGCTCTGGTCTATAGTAGTGCACTATATAGGGAATAGGGCTCTGGTCTATAGTAGTGCACTATATAGGGAATAGGGCTCTGGTCTATAGTAGTGCACTATATAGGGAATAGGGCTCTGGTCTATAGTAGTACCACTATATAGGGAATAGGGCTCTGGTCTATAGTAGTACCACTATATAGGGAATAGGGCTCTGGTCTATAGTAGTACCACTATATAGGGAATAGGGCTCTGGTCTATAGTAGTACCACTATATAGGGAATAGGGCTCTGGTCTATAGTAGTACCACTATATAGGGAATAGGGCTCTGGTCTATAGTAGTACCACTATATAGGGAATAGGACTCTGGTCTATAGTAGTACCACTATATAGGGAATAGGGCTCTGGTCTATAGTAGTACCACTATATAGGGAATAGGGCTCTGGTCTATAGTAGTGCACTATATAGGGAATAGGGCTCTGGTCTATAGTAGTACCACTATATAGGGAATAGGGCTCTGGTCTATAGTAGTCACTATATAGGGAATAGGGCTCCATTTGGATTAGAGCTGTTCTGTCATGTGTGTGGAGGCCCCCCCCCCAAAAAACATTATTTTCATGGAAACGGGCCAATTAAAGTGTAGAAAGCTGTCATAATATGATACCAAATCATTTATCTTGTAGCGTTGGCGGTGGTGGGCTCTCCAAACGACCAGTGTGATTAAATTAACAAGAGCGAAGGGACACCTTCTGACGTGGTCAGTGACGAGTTCCCCGGAGTTCGGTTTTAAGAACAATACGACTTGTGTGAATGATTTCTGTTAGGAAATGGTATATTTTGGCGGTGTCTAATCAACGTTGGTGGGATTTTGGTTACTGACAGATGAATTCCCAGGTGTATCGTCTCTACCTAGATACTCAGCCAATACATGTTCGTTTCTTTCTTGGACAAAACTTTTAAGCCCTTCACTCGACTTGAGTTACAATCACTACACATGTTGAATTAGGCTATTTCTCTATAGCGGTTACTACACTACACTGTATATACTGTATATACTACTGTATATACTATACTACACTGTATATACTGTATATACTACACTACACTGTATATGCTACTATATATACTACACTACACTGTAGATGCTACTATATATACTACACTACAATGTATATACTATATATACTACACTACACTGTATATACTGTATATACTACACTACACTGTATATACTACTATATATACTACACTACACTGTAGATGCTACTATATATACTACACTACACTGTATATACTGTATATACTACACTACACTGTATATACTACTATATATACTACACTACACTGTAGATGCTACTATATATACTACACTACACTGTATATACTGTATATACTACACTACACTGTATATACTGTATATACTACACTACACTGTATATGCTACTATATATACTACACTACACTGTAGATGCTACTATATATACTACACTACAATGTATATACTATATATACTACACTACACTGTATATACTGTATATACTACACTACACTGTATATACTACTATATATACTACACTACACTGTATATGCTACTATATATACTACACTACACTGTATATACTGTATATACTACTATATATACTACACTACATATACTACACTACGCTGTATATACTACACTACACTGTATATACTGTATATACTACTGTATATACTACTATATATACTACACTACATATACTACACTACAGTGTATATACTACACTACACTGTACATACTGTATATACTACTGTATATACTACTATATATACTACACTACATATACTACACTGTATATACTACACTACAATGTATATACTACACTACATATACTACACTACACTACATATACTACAATACACTACATATACTGCACTACACTGTATATACTATATGACATATACTACACTACACTGTATATACTACACGTTACTGTATTCACTACACAACTCTGTATATACTACACTACACTGTACATACTACACTTCACTGTATTCACTACATTACTCTGTATATACTACATACACTACACTGTATATACTACACTTCACTGTATATACTACACCACACTGTATATACTACACTGTATATACTACACTACAAATACTACACCACACTGTATATACTACACCGTATATACTACACTACAAATACTACACTATACTGTATATACTACACTACACTGTATACACTACACTTCACTGTATATACTACACAACACTGTATATACTACACTACACTGTATATACTACACTTCACTATATATACTCCCTACTCTGTATATACTACACTGTATGTACTACACTACCCTGTATATACTACACTTCACTGTATATACTACACTACACTATATATACTACACTTCACAATATATACTACACTACACTGTATATACTACACTATGCTGTATATACTACACTTCACTGGGTATACTACACTACACTGTATATACCACACTTTACTGTATATACTACACAGCACTGTATATACTACACTACACTGTATATACTACACTTCACTATATATACTCCCTACTCTGTATATACTACACTGTATGTACTACACTACCCTGTATATACTACACTTCACAGTATATACTAGACTACACTGGATATACTACACTACACTGTATATACTACACTACACTGTATATACTATACTATCCTGTATATACTACACTTCACTGTATATACTACAGTGCACTGTATATACTACACTGTGTATACTACACTGTATACACTACACTGTATATACAACACTACACTGTATATACTACACTGTCTACACTACACTGTATATACTACACTACACTGTATATACTACACTGTATATACTACACTTCACTGTATATACCACACTACACTGTATATACCACACTACACTGTATATACTACACTTCACAGTATATACTACACTTCACTTTAGTCACTACACTACATTGTATATACTACACATCACTGTATATACTAAACTTCACAGTGTATACTACACTACACTGTATAAACTACACTTCCCTGTATATACTACACCACACTACACTGTATATACTACACCACACTACACTGTATATACTACACTACACTGTTTAAACTACACTACACTGTAGATACTACACCACACTACACTGTATATACTACACTGTATACACTACACTGTATATGCCACACTACACTGTATATACTACACTGTAGATACCACACTACACTGTATATACTACACTGTATATACTACACTACACTGTATATACTACACCGTATACACTACACTGTATATACCACACTACACTGTATATACTACACTGTATATTCTATACGGTATATACCACACTACACTGTATATACTACACTGTATACACTACACTGTATATACTACACTACTCTGTATATACTACACTTTATACACTACACTGTATATACTACACAACACTGTATATACTACACTGTATACACTGCACTGTATATACTACACTACACTGTATATACTATACCATCCTGTATATACTACACTTCACTGTATATACTACACTGCACTGTATATACTACACTGTGTATACTACACTGTATACACTACACTGTATATACAACACTACACTGTATATACTACACTGTATACACTACACTGTATATACTACACTACACTGTATATACTACACTACACTGTATATACTACACTTCACAGTATATACTACACTACGCTGTATTTAATACACTTCACTGTATTTACTACATTACACTGTATATACTACACGTCACTGTATATACTAAACTTCACAGTATATACTACACTACACTGTATAAACTACACTTCACAGTATATACTACACCACACTACACTGAATATACTACACCACACTACACTGTATATACTACACTACACTGCATATACTACACCACACTACACTGTATATACTACACTGTATATACTACACTACACTGTATACACTACACTGTATACACTACACTGCATATACTGCACTTTACTGTATATACTAAACTGTATATACTACACTACATTGTATATACTACACTGTATACCCTACACTGCATATACTACACCACACTGTATATACTACATTACACTGTATATACTACACTGTATGTACTACACTACACTGTATATACTACACTGTATGCACTGCACTGTATATACTACACTTTACTGTATATACTACACTGTATATACTACACCACACTGTATATACTACACCGTATACACTACACTTTATATACCACACTACACTGTATATACTACACTGTATATTCTACACGGTATGTACCACACTACACTGTATATACTACACTACACTGTATATACTACACTGTACATACTACTGTACACACTACACTACACTGTATATACTACACTACACTGTATATACTACACTGTACATACTACTGTACACACTACACTACACTGTATATACTACGCTACTATTTATTTTTATAAGGGTTCCAATTCTCCAAAATGGCTAATTTGATCTAGTGGGAATTGGTTATGCATTCTTATGGGTTTTCTTATGGTATATACAGTGGGGTCCTAAATTATTGACACCCTTGATAAAGATGAGCAAAACTTACTGTGTAAAATAGATAATTAAAATACTTAGCTAAATTGTATGTTAAAAAAAATGAGGAAATTATATTGTTTTATAGTAATCCAATTGCTCAGAGAAAGAGATTTTGTTTAACAAGTAATTGGGTTTATCGTCTTGCTAGAAGACCCACTTGTGTTCAGAGTTTCAGTCTCCTGTCAGATGCAACCAGGTTTTGGGCTAAGAAATGTCCTGGTACAGGTTCCATTTCATGACGCTATTGACCAGAGGAAGCAAAATAGCCCCAAAACACCAAAGATCCACCATCATATTGTACAGTAGTTATGGGTTTATTCTCTGCTCATATATTCTCATTTAGACGCTAAACCCACCACTGGTGTGTGGCCAAAGTACTCCATGTTCCTGTCACCTAATCAAGCCCCCCCCCCCCCCAGCTCCAATCCAAGAGACAATAACATTGATCAAACTCCAGGTATTATTATGAAGTTGTTGGATGACTTGAAAATAGAGCTCTTTGGCCATGCACACCATGGTCATCTCAGTCTCCAGACATGAAACCTCATTGAAAATCTGTTGTTTGGATGGATGAGGACATTCCTATAAGCACAGACAAAGGATATAGAGGATGTGGAATGATTCTAAGATCCTTCCTTTAAAGGGACAGTGTCGTTATATCCTCGAAAGGTGAGGAATTTACATTGCTTTGTTCTGATATTTCTTTATTTTTTTTTTACTTTATAGGATTATGTGTGTATTGTTTTGTATTGCTAGGTATTACTGCACTGTTGGAGCTAGAGACAAAAGCATTACACTGCATCTGAGATAACATCTGGAAATCTGTGTACGCGACCAATAAACTTTAATTTGATTTGATTTGAAAGGTATTGAAAACAAGGACGTGAATAATTTTGACCACTACCTTTTTTGAGAGAGAAAAAACATTACTAAACAAAATCTCTTTCTCTGAGCAATTATATTAGTATACAATAATGTAATTTCCCACATGTTCTTTGCATGCAATATAACTCATTATTTTAATTATAAATTTAGTCTCATCTTTATCAGTGTCAATCATTTCAAACTTCACTGTATATAAGAATATAAATGTTTACATAAAGATGATCTGTTTTCCCCAGTTAAGCTTAATGCAGAGTAGTGGATGACACATTTTTACTAACTGCTGCAGCTATGCAGAGATTGTAAAAAGATTCCATAAAGAACCTTTAAGGAACCTCTACAAACTGTTTGTTTTCTACCTTTTAAAGAAACATTTGAAATTATTTCAATGTTGTCTTTTCCCGGACACTGGCAAAAAACAGGAAATGAGCTGAAAGACTTCCTGAAAGCGCCAGTGGAATGAGAGGAGGTAAACCGCAGTGGGAAAATGACTGTGAGTAGAGAGACAGTATGTCATTATGACAGCGCTCACAGTGCTACGTAGTGGGGTGTCCACCTCTACCATTCCATTAGGAGTTAAGAGGTGAAGAGACAGCATACACACTGTGCCAGGTTCAGTGGAAACAACCATTCCACCTCCCTCCTCACCCTTCATCTTTCCCCACCACCAGCACTATTTCACCTTTCCCTCTTGTTGGTGCGCACACTTGCAATAAAGGCTAACTACACCCCAAAATCAAAATGCATTATATTTTTACCAGACCTTGAAAGTGCTCTCCTGATGTGGTTTTAAACATTGTTGTGGACTTAGAACATCCCAACAAAAAAATAAAAAATAAATAATAAAATGTGATTTTGAGAGCAAAAACATGGAATAATTGGAAAAATGGAAACCTGGGAAACCTAAATGGATAAAAACGGAATTTTGAAAAAAAAACAAAAAAAAAAACGTAATGAGGCTAAAAATGTAACAGACTTTGTAAAGCCCTAATTTACACCCATCACTCTGCTCATACATTATTGCTTACTAACAAATACAAGTCTCAGGATATTGTAAAAGTAGACATTGTCCAATACCCCTGCTGCTCTAAAGTTTATTCCATGATTTCTTTCAGTAACCTACAGTATATAAATACAGGGATGAATAAGTATATAAACACAAAGACAGACCTGTTAGAGAGGCATCAGGGGAGCCCTGTTAGAGAGGCATCAGGGGAGTCCTGTTAGAGAGGCATCAGGGGAGTCCTGTTAGAGAGGCATCAGGGGAGTCCTGTTAGAGAGGCATCAGGGGAGTCCTGTTAGAGAGGCATCAGGGGAGTCCTGTTAGAGAGGCATCAGGGGAGTCCTGTTAGAGAGGCATCAGGGGAGTCCTGTTAGAGAGGCATCAGGGGAGTCCTGTTAGAGAGGCATCAGGGGAGACCTGTTAGAGAGGCATCAGGGGAGTCCTGTTAGAGAGGCATCAGGGGAGTCCTGTTAGAGAGGCATCAGGGGAGTCCTGTTAGAGAGGCATCAGGGGAGACCTGTTAGAGAGGCATCAGGGGAGTCCTGTTAGAGAGGCATCAGGGGAGTCCTGTTAGAGAGGCATCAGGGGGGACCTGTTAGAGAGGCATCAGGGGAGTCCTGTTAGAGAGGCATCAGGGGAGTCCTGTTAGAGAGGCATCAGGGGGGTCCTGTTAGAGAGGCATCAGTGGAGTCCTGTTAGAGAGGCATCAGGGGAGTCCTGTTAGAGAGGCATCAGGGGAGTCCTGTTAGAGAGGCATCAGGAGGTATCTGTTAGAGAGGCATCAGGGGAGACCTGTTAGAGAGGCATCAGGGGAGTCCTGTTAGAGAGGCATCAGGGGAGTCCTGTTAGAGAGGCATCAGGGGAGACCTGTTAGAGAGGCATCAGGGGAGACCTGTTAGAGAGGCATCAGGGGAGTCCTGTTAGAGAGGCATCAGGGGAGACCTGTTAGAGAGGCATCAGGGGAGTCCTGTTAGAGAGGCATCAGGGGAGTCCTGTTAGAGAGGCATCAGGGGAGTCCTGTTAGAGAGGCATCAGGGGAGTCCTGTTAGAGAGGCATCAGGGGAGTCCTGTTAGAGAGGCATCAGGGGAGTCCTGTTAGAGAGGCATACGGGGAGACCTGTTAGAGAGGCATCAGGGGAGTCCTGTTAGAGAGGCATCAGGGGTCTCCTGTTAGAGAGGCATCAGGGGAATCCTGTTAGAGAGGCATCAGGGGAGTCCTGTTAGAGAGGCATCAGGGGAGTCCTGTTAGAGAGGCATCAGGGGAGTCCTGTTAGAGAGGCATCAGGGGAGTCCTGTTAGAGAGGCATCAGGGGAGTCCTGTTAGAGAGGCATCAGGGGAGTCCTGTTAGAGAGGCATCAGGAGGGACCTGTTAGAGAGGCATCAGAGGAGTCCTGTTAGAGAGGCATCAGGGGAGTCCTGTTAGAGAGGCATCAGGGGAGTCCTGTTAGAGAGGCATCAGGGGAGACCTGTTAGAGAGGCATCAGGGGAGTCCTGTTAGAGAGGCATCAGGGGAGTCCTGTTAGAGAGGCATCAGGGGAGTCCTGTTAGAGAGGCATCAGGAGGGACCTGTTAGAGAGGCATCAGGGGAGTCCTGTTAGAGAGGCATCAGGGGAGTCCTGTTAGAGAGGCATCAGGGGAGACCTGTTAGAGAGGCATCAGGGGAGTCCTGTTAGAGAGGCATCAGGGGAGTCCTGTCAGAGAGGCATCAGGGGAGTCCTGTTAGAGAGGCATCAGGGGAGTCCTGTTAGAGAGGCATCAGGGGAGTCCTGTTAGAGAGGCATCAGGAGGGACCTGTTAGAGAGGCATCAGGGGAGTCCTGTTAGAGAGGCATCAGGGGAGTCCTGTTAGAGAGGCATCAGGGGAGTCCTGTTAGAGAGGCATCAGGGGAGTCCTGTTAGAGAGGCATCAGGGGAGTCCTGTTAGAGAGGCATCAGGAGGTATCTGTTAGAGAGGCATCAGGGGAGACCTGTTAGAGAGGCATCAGGGGAGTCCTGTACAGAGGCATCATGGGAGTCCTGTTAGAGAGGCATCAGGAGGTATCTGTTAGAGAGGCATCAGGGGAGACCTGTTAGAGAGGCATCAGGGGAGTCCTGTTAGAGAGGCATCAGGGGAGTCCTGTTAGAGAGGCATCAGGGGAGTCCTGTTAGAGAGGCATCAGGGGAGACCTGTTAGAGAGGCATCAGGGGAGTCCTGTTAGAGAGGCATCAGGGGAGTCCTGTTAGAGAGGCATCAGGGGAGTCCTGTTAGAGAGGCATCAGGGGAGTCCTGTTAGAGAGGCATCAGGGGAGTCCTGTTAGAGAGGCATCAGGGAGGATCCTGTTAGAGAGGCATCAGGGGAGGACCTGTTAGAGAGGCATCAGGGGAGTCCTGTTAGAGAGGCATCAGGGGAGTCCTGTTAGAGAGGCATCAGGGGAGTCCTGTTAGAGAGGCATCAGGGGAGTCCTGTTAGAGAGGCATCAGGGGAGTCCTGTTAGAGAGGCATCAGGGGAGTCCTGTTAGAGAGGCATCAGGGAGACCTGTTAGAGAGGCATCAGGGGAGTCCTGTTAGAGAGGCATCAGGGGAGACCTGTTAGAGAGGCATCAGGGGAGTCCTGTTAGAGAGGCATCAGGGGAGTCCTGTTAGAGAGGCATCAGGGGAGTCCTGTTAGAGAGGCATCAGGGGAGTCCTGTTAGAGAGGCATCAGGGGAGTCCTGTTAGAGAGGCATCAGGGGAGACCTGTTAGAGAGGCATCAGGGGAGTCCTGTTAGAGAGGCATCAGGGGAGTCCTGTTAGAGAGGCATCTAAGAGGGTTTAAAAGAAGGGAGGGAGGGAGGAAGGGGACTGTGTTTGGTATTTTTGTCAGGGGGAGTCTGCTAAATGACTTAAATGTAAATGTAAATGTTATCAGGGGGTTGGTTGGCTAAGGGGGTGGTGATATGTTAGTTATCAAGGGGTTGATTGGCTTAGAGGGTGGTGATAGGTTAGTTATCAGGGGGTTGGTTGGCTAAGAGGGTGGTGATAGGTTAGTTATCAGGGGGTTGGTTGGCTAAGAAAGTGGTGATAGGTTAGTTATCAGGGGGTTGGTTGGCTTAGAGGGAGGTGATAGGTTAGTGAATGAATCCCCTCTACTCTCCTGGAGTTGGAAAGGTTGGGTCTGACCGCTCTCTACCTTCCCCTGTGGCAGACCCAATTATAACATCACATGGGGGGGAGGGAGGGAAGGAGGGAGGGAGGGAGGGAGGGAAGGAGGGAGGAAGGAAGGAAGGAAGGAAGGAAGGAAGGAAGGAAGGAAGGAAGGAAGGAAGGAAGGAAGGAAGGAAGGAAGGAAGGAAGGACGGAACCACCAGATACTCATTTTTGCCACAGCTTGTTGACTATGTAAGCAATCTCTCTCTCTCTCTTTCTTTCCCCTCCCTCCCCTTCTCTCCCTCTCTCTCTCCCCCCCACACTTTCTCTCTATCCTCTTTCTCTCTCTCTCTCTTTCCCCTCCCTCCCCTTCTCTCCCCTCTCTCCCCCCCACACTCTCTCTCTATCCTCTTTCTCTCTCTCTCTCTTTCTATCAATTCAATTTAAGGGCTTTATTGGCATGGGAAACATATGTTAACTTTGCCAAAGCAAGTCAAGTAGATAATAAACAAAAGTGAAATAAACAATACAAAAATTGACAGTAAACATTAAACTCACAAAAGTTGCAAAAGAATAAAAGACATTTCAAATGTCATTTTTATGTGCAAATAGTTCAAGTACAAAAAGGAAAATAAATAAACATAAATGTGACCGACTGGCTCTATTTCCATCGAATAAAAGTAGAGACTCGGAGCTAGAAAATGGTATATCAGACACTACAGTTGAGGAACAATGGGAAAGTAATTCTGCTTCGAAAGTTGATAAACTTGTAGCCTCACTTTTGAGAAAATGTCCCTTGAATATTTTGGTACCTACTGGAGAGCTCTTCTTTGTCTACACCCATTCAGCATCATTCACACAATCTTAAGCTTTAGCCCCACCCATCTCTTTAAGGATTCACATGTGAGGCCGTGTGCTAAACAACCAAATATTTCAAGACTAAAGGCTGGTTTATACTACCGGTGTGTTTGTAAATGTAATCCGGAGTGCCAGAGTTTGCTCTGTGCGTTCGTAAACTCAGAGTGTTGTCAGATTGTCCGTTTGTAAATTCAGAGCGTTTCGCTCACGGAGCGTTCAGAGCGCACACTGGACGTTCTGGCCGAGGAGTAGGGTTGAACCGAGCGTTCTGACCTCACAACAGCAGTCAAGCACCCAAGCTAACTTGGCTAGTTTGCTAGCTACTTCCAGATACAGGGTGCGTTCGTAAATTTGCTCTGTCTATTTAATCCGATTTCAGAGCACTTTTTTTCTGAGTGTGCCAGAGCGCAGAATAACTGATGAATTTACGAACCCTCAACACACGTTGAATATGGCCGGTGTCAGTAAACATCGGCAATAACAGCATAATTAAATTGGTGCCAGCAGCACAGTTACAGTCACCAACGCTCAGGATAACATGAAAACAGCCTAACCAGCTCTGCCAGGGCGTGTAAAATGGTCAAAGTGAGGTGCTCTCTCATTTGTGTCTGATAGTAGCTAGCCTGTTAGCCAGCTAGCCAGTTAGCCAGTTAGCCAGTTAGCCTGTTAGCCAGTTAGCCTGTTAGCCTGTTAGCCAGTTAGCCTGTTAGCCTGTTAGCCTGTTAGCCAGTTAGCCTGTTAGCCAGTTAGCCTGTTAGCCAGTTAGCTTGGGTGCTTGACTGCCATTGTGAGGTCAGAACGCTTTGATCAAACCTACTCCTCAGCCAGAACGTCCAGTGTGCGCTCTGAACGCTCCGAGAGCGAAACGCTCTGAATTTACGAACGGACAATCTGACAGCGCTCTGAATTTACTCTGGTACTCCAGATTGGTTAGGCTGTTTTCATGTTATCCAGAGCGTTGGTGACCTGTATCTTTATCCAAGATAACCCTCTACCTGGCACACAGAATATCCACTATAACCCTCTACCTGGCACACAGAATATCAAAGATAACCCTCTACCTGGCACACAGAATATCCAAGATAACCCTCTACCTGGCACACAGAATATCCACTATAACCCTCTACCTAGCACACAGAATATCCAAATTTAACCCTCTACCTGGCACACAGAATATCCAAGATAACCCTCTACCTGGCACACAGAATATCCACTATAACCCTCTACCTGGCACACAGAATATCAAAGATAACCCTCTACCTGGCACACAGAATATCCAAGATAACCCTCTACCTGGCACACAGAATATCCACTATAACCCTCTACCTAGCACACAGAATATCCAAAATAACCCTCTACCTGGCACACAGAATATCCAAGATAACCCTCTACCTGGCACACAGAATATCCAAGATAACCCTCTACCTGGCACACAGAATATCCAAGATAACCCTCTACCTGGTACACAGACCATCCAAGATAACCCTCTACCTGGCACACAGAATATCCACTATAACCCTCTACCTGACACACAGAATATCCAAAATAACCCTCTACCTGGCACACAGAATATCCAAGATAACCCTCTACCTGGCACACAGAATATCCAAGATAACCCTCTACCTGGCACACAGAATATCCAAGATAACCCTCTACCTGGCACACAGAATATCCACTATAACCCTCTACCTAGCACACAGAATATCCAAGATAACCCTCTACCTGGCACACAGAATATCCAAGATAACCCTCTACCTGGCACACAGAATATCCAAGATAACCCTCTACCTGGCACACAGAATATCCAAGATAACCCTCTACCTGGCACACAGAATATCCACTATAACCCTCTACCTGGCACACAGAATATCCACTATAACCCTCTACCTCGTCTTTCATGAAGAGGATGTATCCTGTATATCTGTATCGGCCTAATTCTGCTCTGTATGCATTATTTGGTGTTTTACGTTGTACACAGAGGATATTATTTTTGCAGAATTCTGCATGCAGAGTCTCAATTTGATGTTTGTCCCATTTTGTGCATTCTTGGTTGGTGAGTGGACCCCAGACATCACAACCATAAAGGGCAATGGGTTCTATAAGTGATTCAAGTATTTTTAGCCAGATCCTAATTGGTATGTCAAATTTCATGTTCCTTTTGATGGCATACAAGGCCCTTCTTGCCTTGTCTCTCAGCTCGTTCACAGCTTTGTGGAAGTTACCTGTGGCGCTGATGTT